>NC_087479.1:27937414-28014914 GCF_036417665.1 Passer domesticus
CATTCGTAGACTGAAACATAATTATATAACTAAAGTTATGCTTATACAGTGACACAATTAAAGTTATACTTGATCTATTAGAAATAGCATATTGAAAAAATATAGGATGAACACCAGAAATACTTTCCTATACATAGATTACACTAGTTGTTTAGTGTTCATAAAAACATACCTTTGTCAGGGGGTTTTTTATTAGTTTTTTCAGAAAACTAGCAAAGAAATCAACAGGTATATATGCTTAGACATGAACTGATGATCAGATGGCTTTACCAAAAAAATCCTCACATGTATTGCACTGAAGATGTGAACTAGTAAAATGAAACTCACAGAATTTGCAGTTTATGCCTTCACTAGCAGGACAACATTGTCTCAACAACTGGTATATCTCCACTGATTTTGAATCTTTTACTCAAAGGTAAAACTTCTTCATTATGTTTTTTGTGCTTTGCCATTTAATGAATTTCTTTCCGTATGTGGAAAATCATATAAATTGACTTCATGGAAAAAAATGTGTCCTAATGTCTTTAGGATCTAATCATGAAGGGTAGTCCTTTATCTTGTGTTTCTTCTGTCATTCATACAGTATTCCACTGGTAGCTAAGCAAAAGCCCAATTCTCCCATCCCTTATCAGTGGAAAATATTGCTTACATTGTGATCAGAGCAGGGGACAATGAAAGGATAGAGAGGAAATGCCTTCTGGATTAGCTAGCCCTGTACTGATAAACAGAAGACATGCATGGGCAGATGAAGGATGAGAAGAGTAACATTTCCCTTCTCCTAATTCTTATTTCTCTGTTTGTGAATTACATTCAGAAGCCAATTCACTCTTACTGCCTCCTTGAAGGCCTTTTGAAACGGTACCAGCAGGCTTGATGCCCCAGCATCTCACCATATTGACTAAATAATGCTAGAACTCATATCTGTGTAGACCACAGGTCTGGATAGGCTATGGGTTTTAATTAGCAATTGCATAGTATTTACTTTGAATGATCCTGCCAAGTAGTAAGGATTTTTAGTTTCTTCACAATCTTTTTGATATAAGGCATAGAGATTACTAATGCAAAAAGTTAGTAATAATTTAGCTACTGCTACCAGGAGATGCTAGATTAACTCCACCTAGAAGGTTTACACTATCCATTACACAAGTATTAGGGCATATTATTTACTTTTCTGATTTTCCCCTACATATCCTGGGCACGTTTAAACTAGGGAGCTGAATGGAAGTGATTCTTTTAGTGAAGACCCAACAGAGGAGTCTAACTTCTGTCTTCTGACATGGCACCTGAAGGAGTCTGTCAATCTGCACTGACCCCAGTGGGAATCTGATGCCTGGTCTACTAACATGATAAAATTGGATAAAATGAATGCCTGCTCCCTCCAGGGCCTGGATGGGTACAAGAGATCTTGCCTGCATATAGTTGTCAATCACCAGAACTATAAAAATGGAGCTTTGCACAGCTTCCACTTTATTCTCTTCCTGCTGCAATTAAAATTCTATGAAGAAAAGAATGTGATGGTGATTGAGAAAGGAGTATTCACTGGCTTCCTACCTATGTACTGATGAAATGTGGTTTCTCATGTTGAGTTTTCTCTCTCATGTGTGTCCTAACCAATTCTCATGAGCACAGGAAACACATTCTATCAGCAAAATAAATGAGTAGTTCTATCATATAAGAAACTAATAAGTCTTTAGGAGTGTTTGATGTCCATAGTAAGAAACTATTGATCTCAAAAATTAAATGCCATATAATCATGATTGTTATGCGCTTTATTTTCCAGAGTAATGCTATCCTTGCATATGCTAAGCAAGCAAAGTAAACCAAACAGGACTTGTGACTACTTTTAGATTCATAAGCTAAGCAACCGCTACATGATTGATTGCAATAGATTAGATAGAAAAGCAAAACAAAACAGAGAAGTCTAGCAGTGTATAAGGGGATTTTTTCCAGCAAGTATGACAGATGTTGTAATGGTAACATGAATATAGCTAACATGAACACTGACAGCTTTCTTAGGGGAGAAACAACTCAAATATCTTGACTGGATATCAGTAATATATTACACAGCTTTTAAAAAAAGATTCTTTGCTTACCTACTGAATTAGAATCCAACTCTCTCATCATATACACTGGTCTGGAAAGTCTGTTTCAAGAGAGGCCTATTCCTGGATTTGTTAGTTTGGATTTTTGTCTTCCAATAATTTGAATGTGTTGTTAAGTTGAGAAAACAGGGAAGAAGAATCTAGCTCTCAATGCAGCACCTGAGACTGCAACATGTTCCAGTTTGAATACTGATCTGAAAACCAGGCATATGCATTATAAAGCCAACACCCTCCTAGCCTCAATCATCAAATTGTTTACATGGTTTTCAAGAAGCATAAGTTTCCACCTTTTAAGTTTGTACAAAAGCCGAAAACCAGGACTTTTCAACTTTGTCATGAAGATTTCAAATGAAGATTTCTATATTATATGGTATGAATTTGTATTATCTGAATTCCTATGTATTATTACTTAACTTGCATTCATTGCATCTGCTGATTTCAACTTCATCCCAAATAATCTATATATAAGTTTTTCATGAATTTAAAGTTGCTTTGAAGTGGAAAGTGTAAACAGAAGTTCACATCTAGTAATGCCAAGGAGTTGTAGAGCAGAACATAGTATAGATCAGAAAAGCACAGGATCAAGACTGCTATAGTCTGATACTTTTGCTGAAGAACTCATCTACATTTCTTTTCCACTGTTGCTCTAATACAGTGGAAAAGTTCAGAAGACAACTGAGCTGGTCGAGATGAGAATTCTAAGCTCTAACTCAGCTCTCTACCAGAAAACGAGAATCTTTTAAAGTAGCAAAAAAGTGCAGAGAAGGAGCTCATGACTTTCTTCTGAATTGATGTAGAAGGTCTCATGTTTCTCAAGCCCTTTTTGAGCTTTTTCCACAATTATGAGCATAGCATGTGCCAGTGCTAAAATCTGAAAATAGGCACAAATAATCTTGCACAGATGTATATCTGAACAAATTGACTGAATATGTGTGTGTGAAGAAGAGCACCTGCACATCACTTAGAAATTCCTCACTGTGATATATCTGCCATGTGCAGGAGAGGCACCAGGAGTTGGAATGACAGCAGTAAACTTTAAATATTGAATGTAATCCTATGTCCTGGAAAATTTTTTATCACATAAATGCATTGCTTCAGGTTGGTAGTAATAGAAGCAGGTACCTTATCTACAGCACAGTTGTGAGTTTGGCATATTGCTGTCAGTAATATCCTGGGTACTAAAAAATTATCTTTATTCAATTTTTACTTTAGAAGTAGCTTAAAAGGTAAATGCAATTTAACATTGTTTGCATCCACATTTCCTCCACCTGTGTTCTCTTAGCAGCATACCAGCTGACACTGGTGGTATTTCCCAGAATATCAAACTCCTTGTAAGGATTTATCCTACCAGGGAATGACATGTAGCTTCCGTTGATGCTGAAGGGCAAATGGTTTATTTTCTCAGCTGATTGTGAAAAATTGTTCTAGGATGAAAAAAAATATAAGTATGAATGCACATTATAGAAGAAACAGTCAAGCTACACATACAATATACTCTTTAGAGGCTTTTTCATTTTTTATTTGCTCCAAATGAAGCTGTAATCTGTCTACATCAGAATCATAACTCAAATAGGCTGGTAGTTTGAAGGCTGATTGAACAACTGTAACAAACTCTGACTGTGTAAATTGCTAGGAAGTCCTCTAGAAAATTTATATGAAGGGAAATCTCAATATATTAAATGTATTATAAAAAAAACCAAAAAACTTAAAGCATTCATATAAAGGCTGACCACAGAAGTTGTAGAGTCTTCATCCTTGAAGATATTCAAAACCCATCAGGACACGTGCCTGGGCAATGAGGTCTCAGGGACCCTCTGCTGGCACAGGGGTTGGACAAGGTTATGTCCAGAGGTTCCTTTCAACCTACCCCACTCTCTGATCCTGTGAAACAAGAGAACTATGCATAAATCCATTTCAAATGTATGATTTATTATACATCTATCTATATAATATATCTATCTCATAAACTCTTCTTGCAAAGCACTTTGAATTTTAAGTGAGATAAAATCTGTAGCCACTAATTGTGGCAAAAAACCCAGAAAGGTATTTAAACATAAACAGATGCTCAAAACATTCCCACTGTAATTAATAGAGTTAGCATGGTGTTTTCCATCATTTCCTATAGATTAAGGAAATAATATTACTAAAACAACTTATGTTTATATTCTCAGATAATAGTACAATGACACAAAAGGGTCTTAAAAAGAAGTAACTGTTTATGGTACAAAAAAATATTAAGTAATTGAAATATATTTTTCTGGTAGTCTGACATCCCATTCTGGCTCCAGTCCTGTAACTGTCCTTCTGTTTTTTGTCACTGGAATCAGACTGTTTCGAGAAGAACATACACAAAACTTTATGTCAAAGCCTTTTTCTTCAGTTCCTGGTGCTTTTTATGAGTGTGTAACCCTTGTGTGTTGGTTCACATAGCATATGAGTTTATTAACGTGCTCAGCTGCTGAAGGCTCCTTTACTAATCAAACTGCATGACTCTTGTAATTATTTATGAATGTTTCAGTGTATTCATTTTTCATAAATTATGTCATAAAATTTGCATCACTTCCAGACTTTTCTTCCAAAAATAGTTACAAAGGGATACCTGTAGTAAATGGACTTTGATAGTAAAGAGACAGTGGCATTTCCTGATGCTGTTCATATTTCTTATCTATCAGAAACAAAAAAAAAGTACCTAAATGAAGACAAACTGCCTTCAATTTTTCCAAAGTTCTAACTGAGTACTTGGAGCGAGAATTTCTATAATATTACTTGAGTGAAAATGCTGAGGAGTAAATAATTTTTCTTCCCACACTGCCATACAAGAAAAAAAATTGTGCAACATCAGCGTATTGCACTTAATCAAGAAGTGTCTCCTAATATTAGGATCTGAAATATTGCAATGATAATTACTGCAATAATGTCCAATGAACTGTGGTTTTCTACAGTAACAGAGACATCGTAAAAACATTACTAACCTTACCTTAAATCAATGACTCTTCAGATACAGTGTCACTCAAAAGCACTTTTGCTTACTCTAGCATTCCGTACCGTTCTTTTTAAATTCAATTCGCACTAGTTAATAAGAGGACTTTTGAGGTTTTTCTCCAGAACTCCAATGCTTTTGTGAGACACATGTATGTATCCAAAGACTGCCACTTATTGGTAAATATTATTTATTGCTTTCTGTTTTAGAACACTAGTTATTAAGGGATTAATATACAGGTAGGTATTTCCACCTGAAAAAAAAACCCACTAATTGAATTTTAATGTTTCTTTTATTTTTATTAAGGACTTTGAAGTTAAAGCCCTTCCTGAAGAGTTTTGGAAGAGTAAGGTACCCTGTTTCTGACATTGATACGAGGACGGTACTTGGTAGCACAAGAAAAATGTGGATCTGTTCAAATTTGGAAATGGATGGATTTTGCTTGGTTTACCATAATCAGTCCATTTGTGAATTATATTCTCTACCAGTTCTGTGTCCAATAGTTTACTGGGTTACTTTAAGATAGGATTTTAAACCTTTCTCTTGAAAACTTGGTTAAATCTGATTGTAGAAATTACAAGCCTAATATATTCTGTAAGTATATTTGATATTAAAGATTCTAGCATATTTCTAGCCATATCCAGACGAGTTCTTTCTTAGAATATGTCTCATCTATTGGGTTAAATATGATGGAGGGGTTTTCTTCATAATTTTTGTAAATATCTGAAATAATTAAGCATTTCGTGCCAATAAAACACTCTAAATATTCCATTACAGTATTCTGTACACATGGTTATGATTTGATGAAGCAGTTAGAGCACTTACATAAAATCTGTGAAGGAAAATACTCCTTATTTCATTATAATGTCCAGCTTCACGTAGATTTGTTTTCCCCAAAACAACAAAATTAATTCGCTATGGTATAAGTTGAAAAAACAAACACACCAAAGCCTTCAAAAGGATCCACAGGGATAGGTCATTAGGGCTGCATGGCCCTATATAGTTAGTTAAAATTCCCAGAGGTTGGTTTATATCTTGATACTTTAATAAACAGTTTCAGCTTTGGTGAAAGCTGGAGAGCTTAATCCATTAAGAGCCATTCAGAACCAAAACAAACAAACAAAGCTTTAACCACTTCAGTGACAACAGCACAGAACAAACAAGCAGTCTCCTTCGAAAATCCCAGCAATTTTAAGATCAATAGCCTCACTCTGTGCTTCTAAGTGATGAAAGCTAGAAAATCTCTGCTGTCGGCTCCTTTCAAAATGTTTCTGGCAAAGCTATAGTTGCAAATTTGATGAGTTCAGTTTAGCAATACCCATGTAGTCTAGGAGGCTGATTTAAGTACTATCACTGGACACAATGAAAACAAACTAACTCAAACATCACTTTTAGCTGAAATTTCCTCTCTGTACCCTTAATTTACAATGTTAAAATACCTTTCAACATATCTTCCAAGTACTCATATTTGGAGTTCTTTGATTATTTTTCTAATTACTGGCAACAGATTTTTTTTTCTTTTTTATATTGGTAATTACAGAAAAAAAAAGATTTTTTTTTTTTTTCTGAGTGTAAAACCAGTACAGAGACTTACTAAAGAATGTACATCTGTCTCAAAATACGTTTAACTTGATCTGCCAATATGGATAATCAAATCAGCAAATTCATCTATATATACAGAAAGAAAAAAATAAACTCTTTTTCTTTATAAGATTAAAAGCCCGTTAAATCCTTTTAAAACACTGCCATTGTATATTGACTTTCATGAAAAGAATGTTTACTTCCTTTTACTTAGTCTAGGCTTACATTCAGCAGAGTTATTATAGAGTAGATTTGTTACCATTCCAAAGTATCTTAAATTATTCCTCCATCTACATACAAACATTGATGCCTTTGTTTCCTGTTTTTAAATGCAATACCTAATATATTTGTTATTTTTTTTTTTGTTTGTTTAAATTTCACATTAACCTTAATTATAAACTCAAAGGTACAATGGGAGGAGTATTAATTTTTTAGCCAGCAGTGTCAGCTACTTTGCATTTTACCCATAAATTATCAAGAAACTTTAAATTATATACTTCCTTAGGCAGTGAAAAAAAATGTTGTAGAGATTGTCTACATATGTCTACAAGCTAATTTATCTACTAAGTGTTACTGGGTTTTTGGTAGTCAGCTGACTTTAGTAATTGTATTTTTAAATTGAAATCAACAACATAAAATGTTTTCAGTAGGAGAATTATGAGCAGCAAAACAGAACCTGTGCACAAATCTTTGTTTACAGATCGCACAATCTACCCAAATTTTTCACTGGAAAGGCATAAAATCAGAATAACATTTGAAATATGTGGCTTTATACAAGGACACTGTGCTGTTCAGTCTTGATTCATTAAGATGCTTGATGCATAAGTGAGTTGTCAAATGATATGTGGGTGGCTGTAATGGCAGCATGTAGGTTTGTATGGAAAACAAGTATGGCACTGTGAAGATTTTTTCTCTCTTTCATCAGATAGGTACTCACATGTAACACTGGTGAGGGGTCTGCTAAGAACCTTGCTGTCAAATGAACTAATTCACCAGAAACACATGCAAGTTTAAAACAAAGTTCTCCAAAGGCGGAAAAAAAAATCAAACCACCTAGACTTTCTGTAGCCTAACCAAGTGACAGACACATAGACAACTTCATTGCTGCCAGAACAACACTCTGCACAGCCCACCAGCAAGCTATTTGTCACTGCTGCAAGAATATCCTCCGCAACTTGGCATCAGGGTCCCTGGGTAGCCAACTGTGCTTGCATAGTGCTGGAAGTGCTATCCAGTAATAGAGAGGAAAATGATCAGAGGACCTCATTATTTTTTAAAATGTATTGCTGCATGAAAAACATATCTTTATAGAAATAAACATGAAAATTCTATAGGAAAATATCATTTTAATCGATATCACGAAATTTTATTCTATATGAGTTCAAAGAAAGTGTTTAACTTCACTTCCTTTCATTTTTCTTTGTATTGTGAAACAGTTATGTGAAACAATTCATCACAATCTCAGAAAAGCACATCCTTTGATACAATCTTGGCCTGTGCAGAAATATTCCCTTTACTATTGCATATTGTATTACATATTGCACTGGATCCTATATACTTTAAAATGTTGTCAGCCCAGTTACAATTGTCTAATTATTATCCTCAGCCAATTGCTTTTAGTGGGCAAAGGGGTAGAAAAAATGGCAAGCAGTCCATCTGCAATGGTTCTAGGAAAGTAAGGACAATGAAAATGACTATGAGAAATAGCAAAAATAGTTTCCTAAGAGAAAAAGTATTAAAGCAACAGGAATTACAAGTTCTGATCTTTGGAAAAAAAAATCAAATAAAAGAATATAAAATAATCAAATAAGAATCATAGATAAGAAGATGAGAGAGGACAATTCCATTTTGTAGGTAAGGGCTCACAGGTACTAGGGTAGGAAACAATCAATGAACCAGTCTGATTTTTTCAAAGTTTACATTAACCTGGACATTCCTTTTAACTGACCAAGTGTCTAATTCTTAGAGAATGGCATAACACAAGATATATGTGAGGATGTTCATGAATGATGACCATTCATTAATTTTGTGATTGTGGCTTGGTGCAAGGAGCACCAGGTAAAGAGTCCTTCCTTTACAGGCAGGTGGACTTCCAAGGTACAGTGTGGTTAGAGAGTGTGATGTGAACAAAGGACATGGAACAGAGCATTCACAGGCTGACAGTACCACAGTCTGATTACCAGGGCATACACTGTATCCATTTTATGGAAACTTATTAACTTCATTCTATGGAAAAAAGATTGGTAACTGCACAAGGTTACTCCTTAATACATGGGGAACAAACCTAACCAAATACCCTAACCTCTCATTAGCCAATAAAAACATTCACTGGAAATCAAGGTATAATTTTTCTTATCTATGGTCATGGGAAGAGTCTGTACTGAGATTAGAACAGTGCATTCAGAGCTCTTTGCAAGGTGGGGAATGCGAGGCTCCTACAACTCAGCCAATTCTTCTCACCGTTGTCATGTTATAAGTGTGACATCATGGCCTCTATACAGTCTTGAGTTTTTTTAATGCCTCTTCTGCTTTTATGTCCAGTTCCTTACTTATGCAGAATATTTGAAGTTATTTGAAGGGTTTTCTTTTAGGTCATCGAGATAAACCAAATTATCAAAGACCGAGAAGCATTCATAGAATAATACTTCATTGAAAATAGCAAGGGTTTAGACTGTAAAATCATCATCAATAGCAGAAAGACTTGGGAGAGGAGAAAAGGAAAAGGCAAAATGGGAAAGACAGCTGTTACAAAACCATGTCATGCTAATACAAATTCTGTTCCACACAGAGATGTTGCAAATTAGACTAGAGTAAAAACCACAACTGATTTGTTCTGCTCCTTGCATTACAAACTGTCCATTTAGGAAAGGTCATACATCCTTAAAATAGATGTTGCAAGACTTTTGCACACCAATTAAAATTATTTATTTATTAACTGGGTACACAGCCCTTTTTTTTAGCTTACAATTTTAGTTTTGTTGATCGTATTTGTGGCAAATAGTGCCTTATGTTCTTTAGCGTGGTAGTAAACCATTGTATATTTTAATATTTGAATAATCAATCATAACTAATGTACATGGATAAATGAGAACTATTACGTTGTTTCTATATAAATTAGTGTACTTCTCTCTCTGGTAATTTATAAGGGCTGTAACTGTTTGGAACTATTTCTATAGTTTATATAATATAGCATACTGAAGTTTCAAATATAAATTCACACACAGAGGTAAATGGACTTTTATTCTAGTGAATTTGAGAAAAAAAACCTGAGTTTTCTTTTTGTATTCTAAAGTTCTGAGATTTCTATTCTATTAATGAACAGCACTGAAAGAAATGGGCAAGCCTTATTAACATTAATAACATTTAAGTACTCCAAACATCTTCCGACTAAGAATTTTTAAGCAGTTAAATTGACTGTAAAAAAAATGAGGTTTTCTTCCTATATTGACACAAGTTTGGCATTGGGTCTTATCCTGATCCTATTGAAGTCATTGACATTTTACTGCTGAATTCTACACTAAGAGAACCAGGTCTAACGGAAACACTAAAAGACTTATTCCTTAATCCTTCTCTAGAAAAGAGCTTTTTAAATATTCAGAGTTTTTCAAATTATTTGAAATTGCACTACAATGAAATAAGTGTGGTAGCAACCTTTGCTACTGACATGGCTACTGAGGCAGCTTTTATACTTGGGGCTTCAGATGCTATACTTCAAAGCCTTGATCATCAAACTCTGCCTTGCTGCATGCCGAGAAAAGGAAGTCTTACTTTAGACCTCAATGGACTGATTGGTCCGGTGCAAAAGGTCAACAAACACTATATATGCCTACTTGGGACTAAAGCTTTAAAGGGAAATCTGGCCAAGCAGGATTAAGGTGTCTATTCTTCTTTCAGTATGAGTGCAGTGCCTAGGGGAGTAAAACATCTATATGAAAAGAAAAAAAATCGTAAGTCCATAGTAGCATAAAAATTCTTACAGAGTTAGTGTATATTAGTGTATATGTACAGAGGCACTGTACGATAAATACATTTTTACTTTGAGAGTTACTATTACTGACATATGCATGCATTCAGTTAAAGAATGAGGTTGACAAATATTCAACTTGGAACAAGAAAAGAGTTATTTGTATTTGGGAACAGAAGAATGTTGATTCATACCAAAATGCCTTTGTCAGACCAGACTTGAAAAAAAAATTAGTTGTAGTTCTGCCTGAACTGTCCAGAGAAGCTGGATAGTTATATCCATGTTTTCTGTTTCTGCTAGAACTTGTTTCTTTGGTCCACCTCATTTACTTAACATATGTAGGGATGAGAATCAGACTGCTTTCTTATTGCAGCATTGTGGGTGTTTCCATGACTAAAACATAAATATGTCCTTGGTACTTCCCACTCACCAATCATGAGCTGCCTGGAGACAGCCCATAAGGAATGTTAAGCAGAATGAGGAATGAGAGACAAAGCAAGCCAAGCCTCTCTGTCAGGCAGGCACTTCACTGCAAGTGCTCTGCTTATTTAGGTGACCTCTAAGTACAGAGGTTTCTCCTGAGGGGACTCAATTTTTTAAAGTACATCTGGAAAGAAGAGAAATACCACTTGGCTCTTCTGTAGTGATTTTGCAATGATTAGAACACTTTGCTTGGAAATGGGTTGTCATCTGCTGCTCCATTGCCTTTGGAGAGGACTTTAGTAATACTGTGGGTGTCTAGGGAGTCTACCCACAGACTTTGAACTTAATTTCTTAATATCACCCAATACTTACTCTTTACTAGTGTCCCCAGACTTTCATAGGATATTTTCAAGTTCTAGATCATCTCTCAGCCTTAAAAAACAGGCATCCTGTAGGAGTAAAGGGGGCTTTGGCTTATTCCTTGAAACTTCCAGCTAATTTGTGACAGATTGGGAGACTCAGCAGGAGAATCACAGGCATTACAGTTGCAAGTAATATCAGCCACAAGATCATATTTATGAACAAGGAAAATGAGCAAATTCTGTCATGTTTTACTTTTGACTTTTCACATTAGTCCTATTGTAACTATTTAAAGCTGACATGATTTTAAACAGAGGCCAAGTGCAAGAAGAACAATATGCATATTGACTACTGAAAAATCAATATATCAAACAAAACCTTTTAAATAACCCACAACAATTGTCCATACTCAGAATACAAAAGTTTACTCTTTGGGAAAAGATTGCAAAAGTTCAAGATACAAGAGGATTTGGACAATGATCAAAAGTAATAAATCAAACTATTCTTAAGTTAGATAAAACTTAATTGTTGTGTACAATTTCCACAATTATGCAGATAAACTCTTGTTGAACCAGAAAATGAAGAATCAGGATCCCAAACACTATCTAGGACTAGTCTGTGAGAATAAATGGAAAAATCAACTGATTTATTGGGAGTAATATTCTGCTGTCTGTTCTCTTTCATCAAGGTAGTCCTTACACGAAAAACTAGTGCACCTAATCAGTGCAATATAAATTGTCCTGTAAAGGCAATGCCTCATTCTGTGTATTCTCGCATCACGTCACATAAGGATATTGCTCCCACAGGTTCTGCAGCTCCACAAGACACACCCTGTCACTTCTAATATTCTATGAAATAAACCTCAAAATTCTTCAGAATTGTATTTATCAGTCTAAAATATTACTGGAGGAAGCAGAGAGGAGGAACACAAACACTTCTAAAACCTCTCTGGTAAAAGATGAAGTGAAATAACTTACAGGAGAGAAGAAATAAAGAAAAATTTGTCATTCTGAAGTGACCTTGACCTACAATTATTGTTTCTTTAGGAGTGAGAACGTGGAATGGTTTTTTTGTGTGTTTTGGTTCTGTTCAAGGAGGTAAGAGTTAATTGCTGGAGTGAAAGAATGTGTGAAGTGTGCATAGTGCTGAAAGGTTGAAGTTTGTTTTCAAGCTTATCTGAAGGGTGAGGAGCAATTGAAGAGCAAATGTGCCAAGATCTAAGCAGATAGGGAAAATGCAGCCTCCCTCCTAGATTTCTTCATTGCCTTCTGCTTGTTAAAAGACAGCACTCAATAGATTTTTGAATGATGAACCTGAAAAGAAGTCTACAATCAATATTTTAATATTATTGAATTTATTATTTTTTAAGATAACATATTCTAATTAATATATTTTATACAATGACTTTAAATCATATGAATATATCTCCATTTGAGGATACTCCAGAAGAAACAACATATTTTGTCAAGATATATTGGGTTTTTAGTTTTTGTTTTAAATTCATCAAATCATGTTGCATGTTTATAACCAACTCTATTCCAGAAAACATTTATACATAGACATAAATATACTACTCATGCTGTGGAAATAATGCTAAGTATAAGCTCAGTGTTTTGATGAATCCAGGCCTAAGAACAGAAATGACTGTAAACATTCTGAAAACATCTTAACAGGAAATGCTGCAGGGTATGAAGTGCAAAAACAACTAGCATGATATTCTTGGAATGCAATTATAGAGATAACATTATTGATCTGCTTATTAAATCCCCGAATGGAGACCAAGATAATTAAATTGCAATTCTCCCTCTGCTTTTCCACTTACTGCTTGAAGTTAGACAATATTTTCATTCAATATGTCCATGTATTTTTAACTATTATAGAATATATTTATATTTTCACTTAATATTTGTTATTATGTTTTATATTTACTCAGGTAAGCGTGTATCTCTCTATATTCTGTAATTATCTACAAATATTTGCTCAACTTCCAGCTCATCTGGGAAAGGACAGCAGTGGAATAAATTCTGCAAACTTGTAGTTGCTGGTCCACTGATTTAGGAGAAGAAATACCTTTCCTTAAAATGAGAATTGAGTGAATTACTATTTGGATGTATTGCACTAAACTGAGATGGAAGCAGGGCAGTTTACTCATATTTGGTAGCTGTACAAAATTCCTTACTCAGTTAAAATGAGATTTCATTGATTTTGAGATGACTTTTTTTAAAATCATAGACCTAAAAACTGTTATTTTTTGGATTGAATTTCTTTTGCAAACTTGACTTTCCTCCTGTGACATTGGATATGTTTTTGGCATATTTTTAAAACTTAACAAAAGCAAAAGGGAATAAATTGAGAATAATTTGTCCTTAGTTCCAGGAAGCAGCTGGCCAAAATTACTATCACAAGATCCAATAAGCAACTGATCAATATTGTTGTTACCAGAAAAACAGATAAAGAACATATCCTTGAACTGAGAAGATCTTGAAGGTCAAGATTCAGTCTATACATTGCTAGAGGCATATATTGTGCATCTGTGAACAGGTAAGTTACATTTGTAAAGATCATTATGTTGTTTAGGAGACATCTTTTGCACTTCTTGTGATTAGGACATAATCAATATGAATGGTCAGCTGAGAAGAACGCCTAGTAAAAGGGATACTCCAGCCTTTCTAAAGTCAAAGTTTACATGTGGTTTTCATGAAACTCTTAATAAATACATAATATAATTCTAGAGAGGAACTGGAGATAGTCCTTAGTATTTAATTACAAAACATGCACCCATTAAAGTCATTAGATACAGTCTTATAAAAACATATCACATATTTATTATTTTAGACTTCAAGATAGGAAATTATTTATTTAATAGGGACATATTGACACAGCATCAAAAAAAGGTTGGCTTTCATCCTAAATTCCCTGCAGATTTATGATACTATCTGAATATGGAATATAATCATTGTAAAGCTGTCCTGTTCACTAAAAATGAGATTTACAATGGTTTTGAATACCTGCATCTCTTCTAAAGACAGAGGGCCTCACATATTCAACACCTTGAGACCATATTATCACTTACATGATACAAAATGCAACACATTCCAGTAAACACAAGGCTGATTTAATTTTGTCTCTGTTCACTTTATTGATTTAGCTGGAATAGTGCTGAGTTTACAGTGTTGCATACTAATTCCTGCCAGATTCTCCCTTCACTGCTCACACTGAGCTTTATTTCATTCTCAGGGCAGTCCCATGGAACAAAATGGGACACCACCACATGAAACAGAGTAATAGAATATGTTCCTGGCAGCAGACAGTTGTGTATTGGTTTTTATACTATTATATAAAGTATTATATGAAGTGATAAAAAGAGGAGATCTGCATAAATCCTTTATTTTCATTTCCACACACTACAGAAATGTTTACATATGCACTGGTATTACCAACTGGAACCAGCAAGAGTCTTTCAAACACTTAAAAAATTATTACTATTTTAAAGGGAATATTTCCTTTTGCAAACAAGAACAGAGCACATAGAGACCTCTTTACTGTGACTCCTTTTCTTGGTGCTCTGAGTTAAAGATTTTTACAACAATTCTATAATTTTTTTAAATTATCAAACCTTATGTAATATGTTTCTGAGAATAGACTCCAAGTTTTCCTTACTTCTTATGGAGTGACTGTGGGGTGATATATCCCACACTGAACTGCTGTTCTTGTGTCTTTTATAATATCAAACCAGATAGTAGCATGAAAGCATCAACATAATTCTTATTAATTATACTTTCCTCGTTCTTCTCTGACTTCCATCATTATTTTGTTGTTTTTAATATAACTACCCTTGCACTTATGTCATAAAAAATTCTGCCTTTTTCTCTTTTTTAATATTTGTATTCAAGACAAACAACAGGAGGTTGAAATCAGGCCATTTAAAAGAAACATCTGCTGACATTTATTCATATGCTACATGTTCCACTTTCATCATTGAATGTAATGATAAACACACATTCCAGTCAATAATGGCAAATCCCAGCCAAGCTTTACAAATGGTCTCTTTAACACCTAAATTGACAGCTCGGGAGAATTTGAGATAGAAGCTAAATATGGTACATTTGGACACTATTTCCCTAAGCCTAGAATGACTGAAAGGCTTTAACAAGCACAAACACTGTGGGTATGTGGGTACAGTCTAATACAGGTAAATATCTCATTAGACCTTTAAGAACTCTAGAGAAAATACTTTTTTTTTGGAGATGTGACATTGTATTCTTCCTTGAAAAATAAATCTAATTATATTTCCTTTATACCAGAGAACTAATCCTAATAAAGCTGAAATTTGGAATAAATTTGCTTTTAAGAGAAATATTTTGTCTGCTTTGGTTTATTATTTCTTATAACAAGACTGCTAATTGCTAATACATTAAAAGATTTATAAATTCACTTTTAACGCAACATTGTCAAGAGCTAGGTGGATTCTTTATTTAATTCATATGGTATTGTGTCAGAATGTCTTAGGAACTGCCATATTGCAAAACAGGGTCTCACTCGACATCAGTGTTCCTCAGTTATGGGTAACCAAAGATCGTAAGTATAAAGCTATAGAGTTTTCATGATAGGAATAAACAGAAAACATTCCATCAGTTTGTGTGTATATAAATATGTTATTCTGAAAAAATAATGATCTCCTTTTGCATTTCTATGTGTATTCTTTTCCATTTTAGTTCAGATTGATTAACCTTCTTATAACTGAATCATAAACTGATTTTAAGTCAAGCAGAAAATCACAGCTTTTCTATACTCCTTCATGTGTGAATAGTTTCTCTTTTCAAAACTCTTGTATAGTTCAAAACAGGTCACTCATTATTTAGCAAGAGGGGGAAAAATTCTACACACTCTAAAATAATGAATGTAAAAATAATTATAGGATCACAAAATTATCTTGGTATAGCATAATAAAAAGTGTTAACCACAAAGATAATGCTGTATCTCTTGGTTGAAAGAAATAACTTTCCTGATATATCATTATGAAGAACTGCAAATATTCAGATTCATTTGGTGGTCTGTTAATCCACAGACAATTCACTCGGAGTAGAATAGCAAGAGTCACTGTTTGCAAAAAGTTACAGACTTTGTATCTATCCAGGGACTCAGCTCAGCAAATTCAAAGCCCTTGGATCTGCTTTTGCCCTAGGTGTATGTTCATAGCTACCATTATTTGTGTTTACATTTCCTTTGCTTTACACTGACACTAAAGGATTACTTGAGGCCTAAAACTATATTGAGTTTAGGCCTTTTATAATAAAAATTAATTCATTTCATACATGTCAGTGTTTGCAATACTACAGAATAAATACATTAAAAAGATTGATGGACATATTAAATGCAAAGTTAATATAATCTGAGATGAGCTTTTGCAGGTCAGTGGAGAAAGAAAATAAAGTGCTAAAATCCCAATCATAGTCTTTCTGTTGTTATGTAAGCATTTTTAAACTATACTAACAGACCAGATGTTTCAGGATCTTAACTTATTTTCTTGATATTTGCTCTGGCACAAAATAAGATTGTTTCTTTTATCAATCTGAATCAACCTTTATTTTGAAGCAAAATAGAATTACAACTGGACTTTAGACTTCTAAATTAATGGAACAGAAAAATTCAGCGAAACATCTAGTAAAGCTTTTAAGTCTACTGAAGGGCTTAATTATTTAATTAATTTAACTATTGAAATACAAATCTGCATACCACTACAGAACGAATCCAAACACTGTGCCAGTGAACATAGAAATAATTTGTCATAAAAGTTGCATAAAAGTTACATTATCTTCAAATAGATCATTTGGCAATTGGTGCATCATATTCTTAAATCTGGAGTCTTTGATAAAGCATGGGAATGAATACCAGCTATCAAACATGAGCGGTATGCTTTACCCAAATGCACATGCGGCCACAGTTTTGGCAATCACTGAATTGTGCTTAGAAACAATCTACATTATGACCTAGGAGAAGATGGACCTTTTTGATTTTGTTAAGTGATTACGTTCTCCACTAAAGTGGAGCAAGTGATCTGTACTAAATATTTATGGGGAGTTACCCCCAGACACACGAGAACAAATTCCGTATCAAAGTGTTCTCCATTAGAAAATGGGTTTTGTATCTGAGTTTTCTATACTTGCAAATATTTCTCTTCTTTGCAACATGTAATACAATTATATATACCCCATTATCATGAATATTTAATTAGGTTTTTAACAACTGCTACAGTACAGCAAGCAGTTCCAAAATCAAGATTCAGGTGTTGTTATTCTGACAGCATAAATTTCTCCATTATGGAGAAATAAAGACATAACAATCATATTAGATTTTTCCCTAAAATGACCTAGGATTTTAATATAGTAATCATGAAAACCATAAATATTAGACTTTATATCACTGGAGATATTTCCTTGTTTTCATAAGAGTGGTCTGAAAACCACATGTGCAGAGACAAAGTCTTTTTCCCATCATATGTCTTCTAAATTAAATTCTGAGATAGCTTCTGAATGAGTAGTTTCTTTGACAAAAACTGATCTTTGCCAGTCCATAAAAAGAATTAAGAAAAAAAATGTAGATTTCTAGAAAGATGGAAAACACTAACTGTTGGGCTTTGTTCCTGCCCTCATACTGTCCAATTTTGAAGGTCTAAATCTACATGAGAATTTTAATGTTTTAACAAAATCTAGAAGCTTTGCTAGAAGCTTTTGAGGTCTGGCTTGTTATCAAGAATGCAAGCAAAAGGATGTGATGGCCTTTTTAACTTAGAAAATGTCTGCTCTTTACGTCATGCATCTTCCTCCAAAACATGCTTGTGAAGGCTTTCTGCTGATCAAATTGCGTGTTCTAGACTAGAATAGCTCAACTGTCTTCAGCTGAAAGATGTTCTGGATAAAATCCAGGGACCATCTTTTATTTCCCATGTGTTCCGAACTGGTGAGCGAACATTTGTATAAAAACAGCCCAATCATTTTGCAAAAGCATGATTTTATTTTTCTATTTAAAAAGTATTTTATTTAGGTTTGAAAACAGCTGAGAAATGCCTGCAGTTCTGCTAATATGTGACCACTAATACATCAAAAAAATTATATAGAGCTCCTTATTTGTGCATTTTGCTTGGTGTTTTTCAGTTATTTCATGGACTTTCAGAAGATTTCAGGACGACTGCTGTCCACTTGGCTAAGATTGGTCTAATGTAAAGAGAATATTGAACATTAATGAACTGCCAAAAGAGCTCACAGTGCTACCTCTGTTGGACAGAGAACACAGTGCTCTGTGAGGGCAAGTTAGGGTCGTGCCCACAATGCTCACTTGATGTTCATTTCAGGGACTATTCCTCACATACCAGTTTTCTTTTAAAACCCATTTAAATGGTAGATGATGCAGGTTAGTCAAAGCTGTAGTCATTATGGGTAAATTGGGTGGGTTTACCCTCTTCTGTTTTGTTTTTTTGTTGTTTTTTTTTTTTTTAAGTTAGTAAAGAAACATATGGGCTCAAGCTTTTAAATGCTATTATTAGGCCAATATACAGGCATGGTTGCAATTATGTAGGTTTTTCTCTGAAGAACACCTCATAGGTAAATTAACTTAAATTATGATGTTCATAAAAATGCTTCTATTAAATGCACAAAGATCTACCTGTCTTAATAATAGATAGTCACAAGAACAATTTTTGCCAGTGAATGTTTCATGACTTTTAAATGGATACAATTTCCACTGTGCTCTAGGAAGTTAGTATGTTCTCAGAAGATTTCTTTAATTTAGTTGTTGCTAATTTATTCACACTAATACAGGAAAAAAATACTGCAAAATTTTTCATAACAAAAAACTGTGCATATCTCTGTGTTTTAGCTGGCATGTGGTTCTACACAGATGGTTTGGGGCTTTCTTTGCTGCAAAACAGATGGGCCTCCACTGTCCCTTACCAATCAAAAGAGAACTTGAAAATATAGGAATATCTTTACTTCCATTGTGTCCCGTAATTCAAGAAATTAAATGCCTAAATATATAAATATGACTTCCTGTGCAAAATGATGAAATATCATATGTTTAATTTTAACTATTTGCCTATATTTAATGTGAAAACTGTTTAGTGTAGTGGTTTTCTTCCAAACAATAACTAAATATTACAAAAAGTACTGACTAGAATGAGAGTTATTGCTGTTCATCTTAGCTGTGTGATATTGTTTTAGTTGTACTTCGCTGATACTGTTTAAATTTATTTTAGATGTGATACGATGTCATTCAAAATAATTACCAACTTAAGAGAGCAGCTTGTTGACAGATCATCTTCTATTATTTTGTTCACATACTGCACTGTATGACAGTAGCACAGACATTTATAGCGTGAATATCAACTAACTTTGTTTTACTTTATGATCATTTGCAATGAGAAGAAGAATGTATTTGGGGCATTTTTCTCCTATCAACACACTATTTCTTGCCTCTTTTTGGAGAACTGAGATGCAGCACTAAAAAGTATTTGTGTGACTATAATTAAAACTCCTGGAGGATAGAGAGAGCACTAGTCTGAGAAAACTGATTCACCTTGAAATCCAAACAGTGCCAGTGCCAGAGGCACATTTACTGGTCATTGTACTACAAAAGATGCAGATCTTTGGGTCTGAGACTTCAATACAGCCGCTCCTTCTTTCACACCCTCTGCCAACTAGATGAGACAGCACATAGAACTTTCTTGTGTCTGACTGCAGTGGTCAGCTGAAACGCATAGAAGACATAATGCTGAAATATGTGATATCAGTTTAATAAGATGCCACTCCCATGCACATGGCATATGGCCATAAAATACTTTTGCATACATTGGACATTGCCTTTTAATAGTATTATGTTCAGTGATAGGCAGAGAAAAGTTCCCAATTACATACTTGGAAGCATTCTTAGGTATTTTTTTTCCTGAAAGTAAGCTTTCTTCCAGCTGCAGAAAATGAAGATAGTCATTTCAGAGCCTTACATTAAGGTAATATATCTATAATAATGGTCCATGAATTATAACAGCATACCTTTTCTATCTGTGCCTTGAAAATTACACGCCTAGTGCCACTTAACTTTATTAACGATGTACATTTTTATGATCCAGTAGCCTTGTGTGGGAAGAATCACATTTTGCTGTGTCTAACTTAGATGAAAAATGGGCAAGTCATCTAATTTCTTTTAAAGTATGCTGATTTTGTTGAATGCATGGAACACTAAGAAACAGAACATCTTTTCTTTTCCTCTCCAATCTTCATTAATATTTATGGTTTAACTTTTATTTGGTACATATTGTGAAGAATATATTTTAACAGCAGACTTAGCTGGCTGCAATACCCCGTCTTCTCTTGTGTAGGTGCAGAAAATCTTCTAATTGCAGGTGATGTTGTTCTATTTTTGTCAATCTGCTGAAGTTATTTTTTAAATTATAGTTTTAAAGGCTAAAAGGAAGAAATTAAATAGCCATATCACAATGTCAGACTAGCTCTTTACTTCCAATATGTATCAACAATTTTTCGAGGAATTACAACCATAAAGATTAAAAAAAATTATTTGGGCATGCCAAGCATTCTGATTCAGAAATGACATACTCCAGTTCATGGCTGAAGAGAAGTGCTATTTTGATATAGAAGAAATAGAAATTGCTGTGCATCTTACCATCAGCTCCTCAAGTGAGCTCTACAGCGACACTGAGAATAGTCTTGAGACTCTTTCCATAGCCTTTCTCAATTCAAACATCATATTCAGGTTGAACGTAGCAGATTATATGAATGATAAAGAACTGTACTGCGGGAAAGACAGTGAGGATGTGGATTCTATAGTCACGTGACAGCCATAAGCCAGCAAGGTTATTACATGTGTAGTGAGGTGTATTTCACCCCTGAGTGGGATTTTATCATTCTTCAGCATCTAGTCCTTTTTTTGAGGACTAGATGAAGAACACTGATGGCTACCAAAGGAATTTGCCTAGTCTTCCTGGAAGAAAAGATAATCAAGAACAGGGATTGGAGGAAGGATGGAGTCAAAATCCATGTGTCTTGTGGAAATTTTAGCAATAAAGAAAAGGAACTGCCTTTGATTATCAACTCATTAGATTAAAGCAACATATAGCCCTTTTAACCTGTCCTACTATTGAATACACATATGCTAATAATCCCTTTGATATTAATTCGGAATGGTTTCATTTCTCAAAAAATAGATTTTTAAAGAGAAGTAGAAATATTTAAATGGTACTCACTGAATATGCAGTAATCAAATTCATGAAAGTCTTCATGTGGTACACAATGGTATTAATTACATACAAGTGAGTGGAGCACAGCTGAACTACTGACTTTTTTAGCACCCTCCTTGACATTTGGGTTTTGAAGCTTTTTAGACTAAAATTGTTTGGCTTGGATCATAAGTTATAAAAGTATATTTTTTTCTCTATATCACAGCAAGAAATGCAGAAATGTACTGCATATTTTAGAAAATAAGTAGAATTACTACATATTTTTTATAACAAGTTTTTGGAATATATTTCAAATTACAAATGGCAGGGAAATTTCATACAAAAAAATCAGATACAATTAAAGCAAGTGTCATTTTCTCCACGTGTATATTTTAGTTGCCTTTCATAAAACCCATAAAGAAACATTTTGTCAACTAATAATTTAAAAAATTTGACTTGTGATTCAAAGTGTAAAAACAAAGGATTTTTTTTCAGCACATGTAACACAAGAGGTTTTTGCAGCATAGTTTCAGAACTCTTTCTTGGTAAGAAACCTTATCTAATCCTGTTTCATCCTTTAAAACTGCCTACACACTAATCTCAAGGGACAAATTTAATACTTTGCAACAAAGGGAATATAGCCCTTTCAGCTTGAATAGAGGAATTGTTAGGACACCACGTGAGGTATGAATAACTTTGTAATGCTGCCTTTTACTTGGCAAAGCAAAAAAAGTCTTCTCTTGCAACCAAAAGATTAGACTTTCTTCCTTGGGTTAAATTTTTTGACCTGAGCTATATCCCAAGACATCTATTTTTCTGTTGTATTTGGGTCTTCTACCTCTTGTGAAGTAAACACTGAGCAAATATAAGTAAACAGTTTGTTTTAGCTGAAGATAGAAAAGCACTGTTTAATTGAGTTTTGGTGATAGATGTGCTCCAAATGGTGCAAACATCTTTGACATGGTAAAATAATATTGTCTTATGACATGTGTAACACTACATAAAGAATATTAATTTAGCACTTTCTAAGTTTACAGTGTTTAGGTGAGAAATGATAAAAGAAACCCAAATGATCTAATGTGGAAAAAAACAAATAGAATCAGACAACTTAGTTCATAAGTAATAAGGATAAATATTTTCTTATAAATTTTCAAGGCTGTAATTTGAATACGAAATGAAATATAATTTTTCTTATTTTTCCATCTTATAGTTGTATAGTTGTGTACAGTTATTTTAATCTTGTTCAATATGTTGTTTCTACATTTTAGATTGCTACATATTTTTCAAATAATACATATGGCTTGATAAAGACAAGGCCTTTCTTATAATGATGTAAATATAATTTAACATTCCCTCTAATTAAACACTGTCTAATGTACACCTCTTCATACTCTGTGTGTGGTTTGTACCTAATATGCTGTATGAACAGTAAATATATTACTGCAGTTATATTTGGCTATGACAAAACATATAAAAATGTAGTAAATATTGCTATAAACTGTTGGTTTTTTTCTGCATACACAATACTCTTAATAATGGAATTTAGGAGAAGTACCAACGGGTTACCAACTGGATTATACTGAGTCTGACTCTTTGCTATATTGTTTTGTTTCCTCTTGTCAAGAAGAAATTTTGTGAAACAGTATGTAGTCAATGGCAACAGTTACTTGTTGCTGGTGAGAAGATAATTAAACTCTGAGATCACACATAACTGGACTTAAAAATAAAACTAATATTTTCTTTCCATTTGCATTAAAATTTGATTTTAAAATTTCTAGTTACTGAAGTGATGGAATGATTTCCTCATCAGCAATTTAAAATTAAATACTAATACCAAACTCATAAGGATATCCAGTTCCTATATGTTTTGCTTGGATGGTTTGGGTTGTTTTGCTACCATGTTGCCAAAACAAATTGAATTATTCTAGTTCTCTTAACTCAACTTACACTTAAATGCAGAAGAAAAACTCGGACATCTTATTTTTTTTTTCCTTTCACTGTGACAAATCAAAACCTGTGGATATATATAAAAATCTTATTAGTTGCGTTTAAACAAATACTTTCCATCAGACACCTGCTGAGAAATGACCTCACTGTCTTCAATGACTCTCAGGAATGTGAGCTGCAAACCCACTCTTGCTGGGATGTACAGCAATGGACGAGACATTTAAACTCTTCATATCCTAATGTTTTCCATTAAAGACACATTTCAAATGGGTCTGATAAGGATAAGAAACCCTCCATAAACAGAGTGTTGTTTTCCTTAAAACAGAACAGGAGCTCTGGTGGTACTATTTGCTTATTTGTCTAAAGCCCTGCTTTCTGTTTCAGGTGGTTTCTTTGTGGAATTTCCTGGCCATGGCTGAGGGGTTGGCACTAGGTGATCTCTAAGTTTCATTCTAACCCCTTAACATTTTATGACTCTATGACTGTGTCAAAAATTGTGATCAGTTGGGAAGCTAGCCTGGTTTCAGTTCTTTCAAGGGTAAAAAGTGTAGTAAAAATAAACAGGTCTGATTATTTCCTGCCTTGCTGCTTGCGGAGTTATTATATCTGTAGAGAGTGTATACAAAATGCTTACCATTCTTGTATGTTGCATTTCATAACTCTGTATCCTTAAATAGTGAATTATTTAAAGTGATGAAAAATCAGCCCCATGGTTGTTACAGAGTAATATGATCTATTTCAAAGGAATTATGTGCATACTAAGCCATGCTAGAGGTGTACTCAGCTTAATGAACCAAAAAAGAGGGAATCACAAATACTAACTGCAGTCTTCTGTAACAACAAACACAAAATATTCTATCATATGAGGTTCAAACCGTAGAAGTCCAAATCTAAACTGGGGAATTATACTTTACTACAGCAATTTCCATCCCATGGTGGGAGAAGAAAATTTCCAAGCTTAAACCCATTAAATTAAATTGTCTCTGTTTTGAACAAAAATCACCTCCATACCCACACTTCCCATAAGAAGAGGAAGAGAATAAGAGGGTCTCTAGTAATTGAGGTACTTCTTACTACTGAATTTTAAACTAAAGGGATGATCTGCTTTATACTGCTGATTCCTGTCCGTATTGCTGACTATTTAAAAATTTTAATCAGAGAACAGTGCAAAGTTTATATGCAAAATCCATGGCCATCACACCTTTTTATTTGCACACTGCATGGACAGCAGTTACAATATTTCTGTCACAACTTTCAAAAATAGACTGCAGATGAGACATTTGCCTACTCTATAGTTCATGGATCAACTCACAGCAAATTATGCTTAAAAGGACTAAGGCCTTTTAAATAGGATTGTATCTTTTTTTTTTTCTGGCAGATCATTATAAGTT
This sequence comes from Passer domesticus, assembly GCF_036417665.1. NCBI lineage: Eukaryota > Metazoa > Chordata > Aves > Passeriformes > Passeridae > Passer > Passer domesticus. The sequence continues at coordinate 27,962,388 of NC_087479.1, forward strand.
ATTTTCTACCAAACATGTTCCTAAAGCATTGTTATGTTGTGAATCTGGGTGGTACTAAAGTGGATTTGGTTAAACTGGGCTCACCAAGAGCTGATGAAGTCTACATGACTGGAGAGTTATATTCAAAAATGTGCAGATGGCTTAGAAAAGGATCTCTAAAGATGTCACTTTATATTAGGCACCATCCACTGTCTCACATAGTAATATATATAAGTATTCAAGTTTATCCCACAAAGCTAGGGATAAATTATGAGGGAGGTTGACTTCAAGGAAAAGTTAAGATAGAAATACATGAAAGTAAAGTGGAAAAGTTTAGGAAGCAATATCACAAAAAAGTGAGGTTCCATACTCAAGATTCAAAATAGCTTCAGCTAATATTTATTATATTTGCTGAAAAATCAATGTAGATTTATTATTTATGTTGATTTATATCAATAACAAAGGAAATGGAAAATAAGTGGAAAAAAGTGCAATTAATGCAAAATATACATTCAAAACTCAAAAAATAAGTCGGAAAGTGAAAGGTACAAAAGAAGATTCTATACCTAATATGGCTCCCTTCAATATGAGGATTAAATGAATACTAGTAACAAAATAAATTATAGTAATGGTGCAAATATATTACAAGGTGTTGCTGATTAAAATAGTAAAACCACAGAAAATATTTTAACTAATATATCTAATTTGAGGGAAGAAAATATCTGACTTTTTTCATAAAGCAATAAGGGAGTATTGCACATCTGCTGTACAGATGTGTAATACACATGCAATACAGAAATTCATACAAGGAAAAACTTTAAGGGATAGCATTTGTTTATCAGCATATACAAGTTACTTCCACCATCTGAGCACGTGACCTCTTACTAAAACTTACTCTTGACAGAATGGAAATTCAGGAAGCACAGGTAAATTACACAGCAAGGCAAGAAAGAGAAATGAAGCAACCCAGACTATTGTAGACCACTAATATTTTAATAAAAGAAAGCTTGTGAAAAAGCTGATAGCAAATTCAGTTGTCAAAGAATTAAGATATAATAATTCCAGTAGCTTGAGTCTGCAGAAAATATGTCATTTCAGATAAAAGTAATTTCATTTTTTGATGAGATTTCAAGTTTCATTGTTAGCAGTAATTGTATAAATGTAAGAGACTCCAGTTTTGGTTAGATGTTAACGAACCAGCCAACTGACAGATTGAAAAAATGGATGTCAATGGCAAATAATTGTCAAGTGGAGTGTTTCTAGTAGGCTTCCCTGGGGACTGGAACAAGACCCGTCAGAGATATTTAAGTAATACATCACCTCAAGAAAATTTCCAGGTGAAAAAACTTTGTAAAGTGATAAATAAAGTCAGAATTATTATTTTAAAGGAAAATATAAAGAGAAAGGGGCCATCAGGTTCTCTTCTTTGCAATTTAATGTAGATGCTTGAATTAGCATGGTTTCTGCTGGGCTGGTGGGGTCCACCCCAGTTAGCTACAGACCCTTGCACACACAATAATTCATAGACAAAAGTAAAAGATGAAGAAGCTCTACTCCACGTGGGAAACATTCTCTCTTTACTCCACGGGACACACCAGGTGGACAAACCCATGGGAAAAAGAGGGCGTTCTCTGGTGGCAGGGGACTTTTATACCCTGGGGAATGCAGACAATGGGAGAGGTCCACAGCCAATGGGACACCAGTGAGGAGTGGCGAGGGGAGGGGTAACCCAGGGGAGAGACCACCGGGAGGTACTGGGGCAGGTGAGGGAAAGACCATGAGATGGGGGAAAAGGGTAATAAACCACGTGATATAACATAAGCTAATCAGTGCAATATAAAGACTACTCTGTGCAAATTTCCAATCATTCCGTGCAAAACAACAACCAAATAAACTATTTAGTGCAACACAACATTAGCCGAATTTTCTGAATTATTGTATTTGAAGGAAAAAAATCTAACTCATAGAAATATCCAAGCATGTTTATGAATATGCTCCACATAATCCACTGTACTGCAAAAAAAACCATGTCTCTCCTGAGCAAAAAATTTGTTCCAGTAGTTATCTAATTGTTTAAAATGGTTGCTTTGTCTTGAGCCTGAATTTGCCTGGCTTCAGATTGCAACTACTGCCTGCAGATGTGGTAATACAGTTTTCAGTGAGCTGAAGAGACTTGGAGGTACTTCTTGCTTCCTTTACCACTAGTTTGGGTTTTAGCTTACCTACATTATGAAGAACTCATTTTAGGTGGGGTGAGTCTAGACCTACATCTCAGGCCTAAAGTTTACCTGAGAGACTCAGAGAAAGTAATTGTCATTGTTAGAAACATGGTAGCTTAGTTGTGTTTCCACTGAGATAAGTCCTGACATTTAGGACTGTAAGGACACAGGAATTCTTTTGAGAACATACCATCTATCTAGGCTATCTCCTTTGGAAAATTACAGTGGGTTTCATGTACCTACCTAAATATTAACTTCAGCTCCTGTGCAGGGATACTAGAGATGAAAAACATCTGTATAAATAGCAATAGAAATCAGAAGATGAAATGGACAACTGCAATCAATCAAACAAAACCCTTAAAGAACATTAAACCACTAAACTCATAAGGTTCTGCTTCATGGAAAACAGATTTTATTCTCTAAAACACTCAGAGAGGTGCTGTTAGGCTATCTAGGGACACTTGTTTGGAAATGAAGTTTCTAAGCATTAGTTGGTCTTGTTTGATGACGACATTTTTTCACATTAAACACTGGTTCATAGGAATTGAGGATATTCAATTGCTGCTAATTTTTGAATGAAAGCAAGAGTATTTAGGTGTTCTTCAGATAGAGCAAAAGAAAATCAACTGAAACCAAATGTTGACTAGCATCCACTAGTCACCTGCAAAGCAAAGCATTGCATTTAAATTTACAAGTTTTACCATTTCTCATTCGTTTCCATCCTCAACCCCTACGCAAACGTTATTGGAGAATCATCAGGCCTATAAAATGGACAATTGGTATGGATTTTGTAAGAGCTGAGCTGTAAATACACATGGCAAAAAGGCAAAGAGTAAAAGATGAGACATTCCATTCTGTCACATGCTGTCTATGCTTAACATTTTGAAAAAAAACAAAATATTTATTTTAATCCATTAATAGCTGCAATATCTCAGGTTTCTTAAATGTTGTTATGGTTTAAAACACATCAAAAGACTATTCAGTATTTCAGAGAAAGATGCAGCTCAGTACACAGGCAAAAATTTTGAACATAAATTAATTCTTATACAGCATTCAAACAATATAAAGACAATTGATAACCTGACTATATAAGCATGCAGACCCTCTTTGTAGGACCAAACCTGTCAGAAACAACTTTTATAACACTGTTCTACACTTTGCTTTTGCACAACCACAAAATCTGCAGCCCAGGATTTCATATGCAAAAATAGTTTAGATTTAAATGAGATTATTATATTAGGTATAAAATAGCTGCCAACATTTAAAAAAAAAGATAAACCATAGGATGGCAAAAAAACTGTATAGGTACCTGAATCTACAGTTTATCAAAGTAATAAGTCAGCTTCTTTTATGACTACAATCTCCAATCTCAAAGTCATTCAAGGTGGGAAACTGAGAGGTAAAGAAATTACTTATGAAAGTCTGAGATCCATGTATTATAAAATACTTTTAAAAACACTATGAATTAATTTCACTAGACATAAATAGTTATTTTGTTAAATAAACCAGTTTAGAAAGTTCTCAAGGCAAGAAATAATTACCCACAATAGCAAACTGCCAGGGAACACAATGGTTAATACTTTGGTTACTTTTTTTACTAAAATTCTGCTTGTTTACACAGAAATTGTGCTTTCCAGAATACTATTTTTTATCCAACAAAATTAATATTTTTGTTTAAGCAATAAATGTTAAGGTCCTAATTTTTGCACTTAACAATTTACAATTTTGTACATAATTTTCCAAATTCCTGTACAAATTAACTTCACTGTCATCCAGACTAAAATTTCTGAGAGAAAAAATGTAAATATTTAGATCTTGAACAAATATATGTCAGTTTATTTTTATTTTACGGAAATAAATTTTGTATCTTCACATCTAGCAATAAGAAATACCAAATCCAGTTGCAATACCACACTCTGGTTACATTATAAATTAGAAAGAATATATAAAGAATAAAACTTATTATCCAAAAGATGCAAGACAGTTTTAGCTTGGGAAAAATCACTTTGAATATTAAAATTTATTTTTAGTTATTAGTTCAGGTGTATTTTTATTTCACTCAGATCTTTAGAAATATTTTTATTGAGGAGTAAGAAATATATAAAATGTCTTATGAGTTTTTAAAGTCTTCAATTATCTCCTAAATTAAAGAAATATTTGTGTGATTATTTGGTGCACTGGCACAAGAGTCATTCTAGGAGACTAATTAAGTCAGTAGCAACAGAGTAAATGAAACGAAAATTAGAAGGTTCTTATATTGTCAGTCAACTCTGCTTATTTTGTAATACAAGTTTCTAGTGTTGTTCCCAGCTGTCGGTGCTGAAAGACAACATGTAGCCATAGGGAAAAAAAGTTGATTTCTATTCCAGTTTGCACATCATCAGCAAAATTGTTTACTAAGATCTTATTTTTAAAGAATTGCATTTTCATAGGGTTCCTAATACAAGTGTCCTTGTAAACTATGAATGTCTATCTCAGGGGTAGGATCTTGGTATCTTTTTTATTGGTATGCATGTTGCTACCAGAGTTTGATACCAAAAATAGAATTTACAATGATGGATTTTCAAATAGGTAAGAAAAAATTGGCCAATTTAATATACAGAACATGAAGAAATAATATGAAGATTTCCAGTAATGGTTATAAGTTTCTATTCTCCAAGGCAGGACAAAATGATGGCATTTTAAAATTCAAGATCTTTCCATAGCCTCTCTCATACACCAGTCTGTCCTCCAAAGGGGCACCTCCTCCACTGTGGCTTGACCATTCTTTTACTTCGCTACCTCTACTGCAGCAGCAGGAACCTGCATCCCTTTCATCTAGAACTAAACTTTTACCTCCATAAATCACCTGAGTGACCTTGGAGCCAATAGAGCATTGGAAAGCTTGTCAAAGAAAAAGAAAATCCTGATGATTTATAAGGCTGGATATTCCCTGTGGAACACTGGTGGATTCCATATAGAATATAAATCAAACTTCAAGTGAAAGTGATGGACTAAGTCATTTGGCCTCCTCTGCAATGTTGTTTATTTTGCATATCTGAACCTGACAGTTGTTGCCCAATAGAAATACCCATGAGATACTTTGTGTGCAGCTAATGTCAGAGAAACTGTTATTTTTTTAATGAGAGGGATAGAAGAAAAACTTCTTGAAATAAAATTGCTTCAACTTTTATATAGAAGACTTAGAACTGAATCTTAACATTTTTCCTATGAAATTCACTGCTTGTGTAAAACTTACATTTAAATTCCATGGTTGATTATGAGAAAATATATTCAGCAGTTTTAAAAATTCTCATTTTAATAAATTTTTCATCTATACAGTTACTTGTTTAGAGTATTCACTTCAAGGAAAAAACTAGGTTCAGCATTTGAAAGCTAATACATAATATAAATATTTTACTTCCATACATTTAAAGGCAAACCACCTTTTATCTCTAAACATTTTTTAAAAGCATCAAACAGAAATTTCCTGATAAGAAGGATATTTCATAATCAGGGATACAAAAATATGTACATCACTAATGAATTATTTAGTCATCTGCTTTTATATAAATTATGTAGAAAATATGGGTTAGAAATTATTTTTAGCAATTTTTAAATAAACAAAGTGGGAAATTGTTCCCACGAGGCTTCATTAAAAGATTTATGAAGGTTTATGACAATTAGGATAGATGAAATCAATATATTTACATTGCTTCATTCAATGGTTTATCATCCTTTAACCTTTAAACAGTGAAATACAATTAATAAATTCTTGTATAATTTATCTTCTTTTATTTTAAAAAGTTTCAGCATATTTTAGCATCTCATTTTTTGAAGCAGCAAAATACTCCAATGTATAACATTAATAAGCAGTGATAGACTTTACTATAAATATTACCTCTGTTGCCAAGTAAAGTTACATACAAAGCAGAACATTGCAAACATACATTAATTCATTCTATTGGTAATGAAAACATAGCTCTTTTGTATTTTTATTCATGTATGTTTTTTTCTGTGGCCATATGTTTTATTAAAATACTCACAAAGCAACATTAAAACTGTAATGGTTCTATTTGATTGTGCATTTTATAATGCCAGCTGATCAATAATGCTAAGATTTTTCCAACATTTAGAACTGCCAAAGTACATCTCCAAACCTCAGCATGCTTTTATTCTACAGACAGAAATTCATAGTAAATAAAAGGCAAGTTAAAGTGTTGACCATGTTGAAATGCCTTCTAAAGTGGCTCTCTATCTCGTGACTACTCAGAATACTTTGATGCAATTGAAAATTCTCTCACTGATGTCAACTCTCATTTAATTGCACTTGGTAATATATCAGTTTTTCAAAACAGAAGGATTGATCAGAAATTGGGGGAAACTAAGCTCAGGCACTGCATCTCTGTAGTCAGGTCTGCAACCACTTGGTTAAGGGCAGCAACAGTGAAATCTATGCAAATCCAATCTAGTATGCCAGCATGTGCCAGGCTTAAATCTCTCAAAGCACATGCATAAGTAAAAAGCTCATTGATATTAAATGTGATGTAGGCTGAAATTTATAAAATTGATCTGCAGGTACAAACGAAGTTTATGGCTAGATTTGCAGCATCTCTGAAATACAAATTCCTTTACTACATGAGATTTAACTGGAATTTCAGGAATACAACTATTGAATTAAGTGTCTATATTCTTATGTTCTTTTAATGTGCATGACCAAAGGGAATTCATCATGAAAGGGAAGTGGTACATCTGTGAAAATAAAAAAAAAGGGTAGTGTAACAAAATGGTTAAGCATAAGACAGTAACCAAGCTTTCTTTGCTTGTTCTCACTGCATTTCATTCATAGTGACTGTTGGCAGCACTCAGTGTGTGGGGTTTATATATGTATTTATAGATATATACATATTGCTTATATAGGAAGCACAGACACTTGAAAATAATTTGGTTTTATCAAATCATTCTACAGAGGCCAACTTGTCCCCTTTAAAGCTGCAGTTCTTGAGCTGGAGACACCAGAACTAGATTTGTCTTCAGATTTGTCCAAAGATGCCTGATAAAAGCAGGCAGTGTAATTTTTTAAGCAACTTAATTAAATTGGAAAAAAAATATCCTTCTGTTCTAGCATTACCCATATAATACCACAAAGCTTAGTAAGTTGCTCTAAATCTGTAGCTCTAACACAACTCACTGGTTTACAATTAAAGCTCTTTGGTTCACATTAGTTTTGCAACTTGTGTTATCATATTATAAGGAATTGCAATAGTGCAAGAAAAAGAAGAATTGGTCTTAGCAATTTAGGCCTTCTTAAGTGCTGGATTATGAATGATTAAAATCAGAAGATTAGGTTGACTATTGAATCTCTAAACTTCTCACACATCCTCATTTTGTTATTTTTTAACCGATGAACTAGACTGACAACAATATGACACAAAAATCCAATTTACTTGTCCGTCAGTGCAATGCAATTAATTTGGTGTTACGATGAAACATTAGTCAAGATTGTAGTGGAAGTTAGAATATTTTTGTAGCATGATTACATTTATTACATCTGTCTCAGTAACTACTACCTCTTTTCTAAATAGAAATTTGAGTTTAAAAAAAATCTGCAAACTGAAAAATGAATAATTCTTTTTATACTAAATTGTCACAAACCAGATTGAATATTGATGAAAGAAAAAAATCTTTCCAGCAGCTTCTGTGGACAAGAAGGATCTTTATATATCAAACACTACATGTCTGATTCTGGCTACAGAAGAAGCCAGAAGAACAGGTCATATTTGACACAGAACTTGTGAAAATAAGATCAGAGCTGAATCATGGTGATTTCAAGATGACTGTACCACAGTCATCTTGTACTGTACCACAACTGCATTTTACATGAAAGAAAAAAAGCCCAAAACTATAGCAGATACATTAAAAGGAATTACCAAGCTTGTAGTGTGGATTAAATATATTGCCTCCTGCTCCTTCTTTACCACAGATTCTAACTACAAATATCAGCCCATGAGATGTTAGACAATGCATGAGAAAAATACTGGACAGGTGGACAGATGATAGCACCTATGAGCATACAGCAAATTCTGTCTAGAATACAGGTATTCATGCTTAAACTTGCCAGGTAACCAGGAAACCTGATGGGGGGGAAAGGGGGAGGAGGGGAGCAGGGTGGGAGGTGGTACTGATAAAGAGAAACAATAATTTTCTTCAGTGCTTCTCTCTCAGACTTCAGCCTCTGTAAATTAACATGACAGATGTATGATCTGGGAATCTTTCCAGATTAATTTTTAAGAAATTAAAGCATTCAGCATTGGTTATGCTAGAAATATTTTGGGTTTACTTTTTTTTTTTGTCTATCACAATGCCCTGAAAGCTTACAGATCCACTCTGATCTCACCCTTGCTTACTTGAGAACTTTGACAATTCAACCTGGTTGCCAGGACTCAAAGCAAAATTTGCTTTTCTCATTTCCATAAAGACCAAAATCTATTCTACAAGGAAGTTTTCTGATTGATGAGTAAAATTAACAATGCACAGGTGCAGGTCTACCAATGAAATATGGTGAAAGAGGAAGTGGGTAATGCAACTGAATGCAAGGCATGGCCAGAGCAGAACTTTTGATTGTTGTTTTGCTCATCTACTCTAAGAAGCTGATATAAATGCAACCCATGTACTTGCATATAAAGAGAAATATTACTAAGAAATTTGGGTAAGCAGGTTGCTTTGATCAAAAACCACTCATAGCTATTTTGCACTAGATGAGGTAAAAAAAGTGAACATCAAAGTCCAAAAAGGCAAAGACCAAAGACTATAGACGTGATTAATTTGCCTCATAATGTTATCTACAGACCACAAACTACAGGTACCACAGAAACAGAGCAGAGACATGGCCATAGCTCAAAACAGATTACATATTATATGAAAGAATACAGCTTTACAAGAAATGGAAGAAACAATAGGAAAATTCCTCTGTTTTCCTGTTAGCAAACTAAGCTATGAAAGGATTGATAGATAAATCTATGTTGTGAAGGCTTCGAACAATTATTTTGCATATCTCCTGGAAGAAATAGGCTCACAAAATTCCAAAATGCATGTGTGTTCTTGAGTAAAGTGCCCTAGCTTCCTAAATACAAATTGCTTGGAGTATGTAGAATTACTTATGTGCCAAATCTACAAAGTGATTAATACTGAAGTCTCAAAAATGGGCCTTTCCCCATCTCGTATCTATAGGATTATTTGTCAATTCAAGTCTCATGTGAAGGACTGGAAATAACTCACCATATACTTGGGAATCTTTTCACCTACTGCAGCTGCCTGAAAGGTAGATTTCTAACCAGCAGTCTGGGCTCCTGTATAGTTAAGAGAGATACAAATATTCCAGAGGATTAATCATCCTTCTTAAAATAGTATGAATAACACTGTAATATTGTTTTTCCTTCTCCTTTAGCTTTCAGGGGAACCTTGACCAGCTTAGAATAGGTACATACTTATATCAAGTAACTGATGTTACTTGACTAACATCAGGTGAGATGAATACAAAGACAATTTCATTACATGCAAATAGTTAAGGCTTGAGTCGGACACAATTTGCAGTGATTTGTTTTTATAAATTTATTGAAGGCAAAAATTCAGGCAGTAGAACAGATTGAGATACAGAAGCATCCTCCATCAGGATGTGAGTTGCTATATTTGGTTTGTTTATTTATATGCAGAGATTTTTAAGAGTGTAGAAATACATAAAGTGAAAAAAATATAGGTGATGTTTTACTCTAACAAAGCAAAATACTGAGCATGACTCAGTATATGAAATTTCATTTTAAAAAAATGAAAAACTAGACATATTCAGACAAGATATAAACTACACACTGACCATGACAACACGACTGGAACAAAGAACCTCTATAATTTCAAATCTTTGAAGAAAGTTGGGATAACTTTTTTAAATGTGCTGTGAGCTAGGTTATGTTAGACAAAATGATGGTAGGAGTCTAATCTAGCTTTAAAATCTCTTCCACTCCAGAGGCCTGGCTGACTAAAAAGTCCTTAATGTCAGAAATCTTCAGATGACTCAAATTATAACAATTAAGAGGGCAATGCTCTTTGTTACAAGAGCACATCTAATGTACAGTTAACTTATGTATGTGAATTCTTCCAGCTGTAGATGCTTCCTTCTTAAGACCTGTAACCTTGGAAAAGCAAGCAGCTCCTTTTTTGCCTGAAATTGTTTTCTGGAGTATAATCCTTGCACTAGAGTTTTAATGTTGAGAGATCTCTGAGCTCATTCCCCATTCATACCCACCTATTTTGTAACCTTGCCAGCTTGAAGGGAACAGTGTCAAGCTTTTTTCACGGTGCTACATGGCCTCATAGAAGAAAACTGATTTAAGCATGTATTTCCATTTTAAAAGAGTCTTCAAGAAATAATCTAATTTTATCCAATCTTCGCATTGAACCTTTTCCAAATTTGTCAGTGGTTTTCAACAGAACTAGATTTTCTCTTATTTCATTCTCATCACCTTTCAAAGATTCTGTGACTTGATTTCCCTTTGAGTCCTTGTAAGTCTCTATTTAACTTTTGTGTTTTATGCAAAATGATGAATTTTTGATTATCATAAGACAGTGGTGCCTGGCCATATCTCATGCTGGACACCAGATTGCTAGAACTCAGCTATGTTCTACAGCCAATACAATACAATACAATAAAAAGTTTTATTGATAGAATTATTAAACCCTTCTGCCTTCCTGTTCCCCATATGTTTATTATGTATCTCCTTTTCATAGTATAAATACATTTCAAGGAGCCAATGAGAAAAGCTTGAGACAGCTCAGTTTCCAACTGTGTCGTGGTTATTGCTTTGTAAATTAAAGCATAGATTGTAATGTGTTGTGTGTTTGTTTTTTGGTGTGGTTTTTGTGTGTGTGTGTGTGGTTTTTTGTTGTTTCTTTTTTCTAACACAGCTATTGCTGTATTGACACTGGGGAAATATGTCTGTTTATTGTAGACCAAATAGTTTCCTTAAAACATTCTAAACACATGCAAAAGTTCATGATGCATAATGATTTGAGTATTTCTTTTAGGTAGGTGTTCTGTATTTCAGAGGATCCATATGTGCTACAAACAGTGAACAATCAGGAACACTCACTGATTATGATATGATTTTTTTTTGGCAGCCTCTTTCTGTTGCTCTGACAGAATTGTAGTGATGCATTAGTCATTTGCATAGAAAAGATCTTGGTCCATGACAGTCATTTATTGGTGGTGCCATCTGCACTTTTTGTGAGTTGATTCTAAGATAAAAAAGTATATTTGGTTCATTGGTACTTTAAAATTTGGATGCAGTCCTAGTCCTTTTCAGATAACAGTGAAAAAATAAATAAAAAACATATCTTGCTTTCTTATTATGAACTAAACCTTAAGAATTAATTAGAAGGACTGAAATAAAAATTCAGTTGAATCATAAAATAGCTCACAAAGACCTCTGGGTTTTTCACTGTATCTCAAGGCATTTGGATTTCTGTAACACATAGTTCCACATGCATTTTCAAAGTGCCCATCATTCTTCCTGAAGATATTTACATAAATTGTCTTGTGCAAAACCCCAGCCTTAACAGCATTAAAGCTACAGTTCTTCCTCCTTGAAGCCTCTTTTTATTTGTGTGGTCATTTTGTACATATTTCAGGACAAATCTAGAGTTCAGTAAGAAAATATTCTTTTTCTGACTATGCTGTCTGCAAATTGAAAGAAACATAATCAAATCAATTACTAGTAGAAACAAATTCCTTAACTGAGTATTCTTCCCTGTGACTGTTCTGATCCTATTAAGTGCACTCTAGAGGATGTAAATTTAAGAAGCATCGTCTGTTGCTGTTGCCATGATAAGATTCATGGAGTTTGCAGATCGTTGAATTAATTAGGCTCAGGCTCATGCAAGGTTTTTTTTTTATATTAGTGAGCATGTACTGAATCCAGAACTAAAGAAAAAATCTTGCACTGACTAACAGAAATTCTTACAATCCTTTGCACTTGATGAAAAACAGGCCATTGGAGAGTCAGTCTGAACAGGACCTCTTACCTCAGAATAAACTACATGGTCCCCATTGCCAGAGGCAAAGTTGATGATTTCCTGATGTTCAGATATTTAAATAAAGAACATAAAGCAAAATTTTGACTGCAGTGGTGAACTCTCTTTGACCTAATTGGATTGGAATTTCTACCATGGATTTTAAGCAAAGCAACTTTAACGTCCTGAAAATGTGAAAAAATTAAGCACTGTGTTCTACCAGCAATTGGTATGCAGCATCAAAGCATTTAGGAGATCCTGCTCAAGGGAATTTATGCTATGGTCACAGAATGAGTTAGTAAGCAGAGATTAAGAAGTATTTTTTCCATCAAAATTCATCCAGACAACTTTATTTCTTCTGATTCCACTACTTTCTTCAGATGCTCAGTACATTATGGGTGATAAAATAATTCCTCAGCTGAAGTTGGGGCATTCATGAGGAAAGCTCAGACTCTAGCTTCAAAAGAATTTGCAGTCTTGCCATCTGACAAAGGAAATTCTTCTATGCTTTTAGCAATACCACCTTGAGTTCTGGGGAGTTATTTTGAATCTACTGGAAGTACAAGTTTTTTGCACTGCAAATAAGGAGATTTTTGCCTGAGACAGTCAAATGACATGACATTTAAGAATTGAGATTATTGTTTCAAAATATTTCTGACAAGTACTTAGGAATTTATTGTACAATTATTTTTAATTTTTAAAAAATAATTTTAAGCTAGACATGTTTTTGTTTTAAACTTTAAACTACAAAGATTAATTAATATTTAATAAATAGTTTAAATGACAAAAAATTAAAAGTAAGAAAAATTCCTGAATATTTCTGAAGGTATTTTTTGCCCTAGTTTCAGAATGACTTTTTTCTAAATCATTCCATTAATATAGGGTGGGAAAACTAAAAATAAAAATAAATTAGAGTGGCTAATCTATAGCCACAGAGGAAAAGAGTGATTTTTATTGATTTTGTAAGTATTTCAAGTAGAAGTTTTAAAAGGCTATAGCATATTTTGAACAGTAATACATTTAAAACAACTCTTCCCTCAACAGTGAATAAGTAAGGCAAAATAAGATTCCTTCTCCAAAATGCCTGAATTTTAAACTACAGAAAAAATATCAAGAACCATGATAACTGCTCTCCATTTCTGCCACTTACTTGTGTTTTTTATAAAGAAAATACATGTAACATATAACTTTGATTTTTCCTTGCAGAACTCTGTTTAATCATCCACACCATAGCTATAATACACATGTGGAAAGTACATGCTTCGGTTAGATTATAAATTTAATGAATAGTTCTAAAACATTCTGGGATCCTGAGAAGGAGGGCCTCATGTAAGTATAGAATACTATTAGATGTCTTGCTTTCTTCTGCAAGCAACAATGCTTAATTGCTCTTCCAAATATGCCTCTCCAAGGGAACACGACATGTTTGAGGAACACAAGGGGGACCTTCTATTGTGGAGTGCTCTAACAGGCTCTAAGCAAAGGGGTAATAATGGCTGAATTCACTTGAGAGAGGAGGGCAAAGTAATACAGAAAAAAATGACAGAATACCATTCCGTCACATCCTTCTCTTTTGTCTGAGGCTGAACTACAGGAACTCACAGCAACAAGGGGTCTTAGACAGTGACAAGCCCATGTCAGAATGTTTCAATTTATTAGATTATGCATTAACCATCAGGATATCTTTAACTTCCACAAATTTTGCAACTCCTTTGAAAAGGATTCAAACTTTTAAATGAAAATTGTATAATGATTTTGAAATATATCTGTAATTTTTTTTTTAATTTGAAGGGGAAAAGTAAGATTATAGAATAAATTACAGCCTTATAATTTATTATAACTTTCAACTTTCTTATACAACAAGTTTTTCCAGTGGATATTGTAACACTAAAATTACAGCACAGAGACATTATCAATGCATACAAACATGAGTCAAAATAGAACCATATTGGGCAGTATAAAGCTTTGGAACATTCAACTAATGATAATGAAAACTGGCTTATAAAAATTCAAACAGCATTTTGTGAAACTATTATAAAGCTAGAAGCTTGGGAATTAGACAGAGTACCCACACAGCAGGAGAGTACAAATGAACACCTACGCAGATGGCTGCTATAAGAACTGAACAACCACCATTCTATATAATAGAAAGAAGCAAAATGAAGTGCCGATTGTAAGTGGTGCTTAACTTTATTAAGCTAAGAGAACACTATTACTGAAAGTCTGTATCTGACAAAAGGAAATTACTTTGTTGTAATCATGTTCATGAGCTGTCTTGTGCAGTCAAAGGCCTGCCATTCATTTAAATTAAACCGTAGCCTTTAAAATGTTAATTAGATGTTAAAGCCAGATGCAATATTGAGGAACCTTTAATTTATAAGTTTCAACCATTTTTCTTGAAACATTCTCACATGTTTGTAACAGAACAACAGGCATGGATGGATTTATGACAATATCAAAAGACTAACTTACCATATATATTCTTTTTGTTGTCTTTGATAGCTCTTCTATATACATTAATGAGTACATACAATAAGTACCTCTTTGAAAGGTATACTTCTGAAGTTAAATTAGAAGACAGAAATTGACTGTATAGTAATTTAAAACATCATTTTTTTAGACATTACTTTTCCTAAGGTTAGAAAAGATCTGTCTACTGTTGCAGCTTTCCTTTGCTTCACAGTTCAATATGCTTGAAGGATTCCCAGTATGCATGGACAAATTCAGCAGGACCAATTGTAGTATTATGGCACCAACTGTTTATGAAAACAAAACTATTAAGCTGACAAAAGCATGTTCAAACAGCAGTATTGATGCTAGTGTGAAGTACAAATTGAACCCTTCCACCCACCCAGGAACATTAATCACAATGAGATTTGTGGTACAGAATGGTAAAGCTCAGGGGATGATGAAGTTACCAAAGGAGGGAAATGTGTTTTCATGGACAAGCATCTGCATTTGCCAAGCTCAGATTTACATCATCAAAGATGTTGAAATTCTATTGTCTGCCAAATTTAATTTCAATGGTTTTAAGTGCCCACTCCTTCCGCTGAATTAAACTTGGTCATGGCTGATCAACACTTCAAAATTGAACATTTCCCATAGCAATGGATACATTCATTAAAAAAAAATCCCCAAAAACTAACATGTGACTAGATTTTTACAAGACTAGCTTAGAAATCAGAGAATGTAAACTTTAAATGGTGTTGTGTTTCCCCTATATATTTTGCAGTATAACTTAGAACAAATATTTTTTGTGTATACTTATAATCTTCATTACAATTTACAATTAAGAAATTTTTGTTCCCTTTTGGTGAATGCCCTCTTTGAATTTTATTGCTCAAAACTAGTTTCTTATTATGTTTTTACTTTCCCCAGTGCCACAGTCTTCAAAACTTCAATCATTACATATACTTACATATATATCATTGTACCTCTATCAGGAAAAAATTCTGATAGAAGAGTTCTCATGCTAGGTATACCATTGAACTTAATTTCTTTGTATTCCTAGCAGTTCTCAGCTGATCCAACTCTGAAGACACTGTTTTACTATTTGGATATTTTGGGTGAGGTAACAATACTAGAATGTGTAACAGGAGTGATATTGTAAGGCAGCTCTATTTCCATTATCAGGTCTTGGAAACAATGCAAATAGTGAACGAAAAAAATCAGTAACAAAAGCGAACAGAAAAAAAAAGACGAAAACACTATGGAATACTTTTATTTCATTGATTGTTTTTGCAGCAATAAAATTACACATCCCAACCAGACTCCTCTGTCTTCATTATTCTCTTTTTATTCTCTTTCAGGCAGCCATTACCTAGCAGTATCATAAGTAAAGCTATGGTATTTCTGGACTGATCCTATGTCTCTTTCGCCTCTAGCATTTTTCTGGACTATCTTATTTTAGCACATAATGAAATAAATAATCTCACCTGTGTCAGACATTTGCAGAGCATGCAGGTGTTAGACTTCTGTGTCCATGACAGTTACATTAGTGTTGTCTTTTGCCTTGTAAAGTCTGATTTATGCAGTGTGCTGTCCCATTACTTAGTAGAATTAGACCAGTGAGCCAACTTTAGTTCATACATTATATGTATATAACTAGCACAACAATTAGTTTACACTCACTCCCTTTGTAGACATCATGCTGACGTTTCCATAAAAAACAGCAGAGATTTATTGAGAAAATGTCTCGTGTTCAATTAATTTACTCTTTCCATTGTAAAAATTTTTATCAGTACAAAAATCAGATAAAACAATAAAATCAGCCATTCAGAAATTTAATTTTGCTTCCCTTTTTAGTTTGCTATTTTTAAAGTTGATAAAACATTATGTTAGCTCAAAGAAAACTAATCACTTAGATAAACTGGAAATTTTCCTCTCCTAAAAGTAGTGGAGATACTTTTGGCAGGAATAACAGATTTTCTTTTTTTTCATTTGAATAACTCATTCTTTCTCACCCCTTAAATTTTATCTTCAGAAAAGAACTTAGGGAGACACAGAGTTCAGTAATATTTCCAGTACATGTTAGTGCTTGAATATTTTCATTTCCATTTAAAGCAAATATTAATCTTTTAAAGGAGCCATATTTCAAGAATCAGGTGGGAAACACAGAAGTGTTGGATGCACCTCACTGCGCTGATGTTCATCCTCAACACTTTGCACAATGTGAGAATGTTTAATATTTCCAACCCAGACTATAGATAAGAATCTCTGGTGTCACCTCACAACCGACAGTGCTGGTGTGAGATTTGTAGTAAAACAATATTCCAGCTGTAGCTTTCATTTACAGAAATAAAACATCAGAATGGAAGGGAGGTGTGGGGGGCAGAAGATAAACAATTTAGTCTTTTAGCACCATTTATACAAATGACAGGGAAGCTATAAAAAGTGAATATTGAAATGTAAAGAACTAACTGAGCAATCAGAATGTAGAGCTTGCTTTTTATTTCACTAGCTATTAAAATAAAAATATCCAGGTACTATTTATCTTCTAAAGACATCCAGTGCAAGCAGATCACCAAATATTAATAACCTTTTTTCTTAAATAAAGTCTGTGGCAACTATGGGGCAGGCAGTTGTATTTTTTCACATCAATCATTAGAAATTTCACAGGCAGGAGAAGTCTCAGGGGATATTTCTGGCTGGGAAAGAGATCCTCCCTCCTCAGTTCTAATCAGTCCATCCCATCTGTAATGGGTTTAGAAATTGTTAATGACATAAAGTGACAGTCGAATGGCTTTTTGGTCTGTCAGTATAGGGTTTCTGTGAGCTCTCTAACAAACTACTGCATACAGTTCTCAAAGCTTCTGGAAAATGATCTCGATTACCAGGGAATAAATTTGATATGCTTGCAATTGCAATCAGGAACTGAAAAGAAAGGCTTCCTTAATGCTGTTCTTTCAAGTACAGCATACTAAGACAAATCTGTCTGTGAGGCAAACCATGTAAGAGGGTTATTAACACTTAGAATGTAGGTCTATATCACAGAATATGTAAAATACACAAACATCTGAATTACACTTAAATTTATTACATTCTGAATGCAGCTGCAATTACAAAACCTAGCACCTATGCATAAAGATTATGTGAACAGTCCTATCTCAAATGCTGACAATACAGACTGTAAGTCTGTGTGCTGAGTATCTACCTCATTTACAATATTCAAAGATAAATGTGGAGCAAGACTCTGAAGACTCAGTTAAATTCCTTAACCGAAACTTGCTGTTTGTTGCAAAGCAATGCCTAACTTGGTTCTTGATTGGCATCCTAAACTTGCAGGATTAACCTCTCACAGTCTCACATGGTTGGTCTGAGCTCTATTATATTGTACAACAGACTGATGATAGTTCACAAAAGTTTAAAACATTTCAATTTCAGATGTAACACAAAACTTCAATAGAAGACCAAGATACTGAATATTACTGTTAACACCATATAAAACAAGATCAGATTCTAATCCCTCATAATTAAAAAAAAAGACTCCCTCTTCTTATCTGATTAAAAATTAATGAAATATTTGCATGAAGGAACTCAGGGTCTGGCCAACTGTGCATGCCTTCATAATGTATGCATATTTGTGAATATGAATCATGTTGAAGAAGGTTAATAATGGATATGGAAATGAAGATTTGCCCAATTTTTTAAGACAAATTTTCCTCTTCTACAGCTAAGAATTTGCTTTCCTATTACTTTTTGTCAGTTTTCAGAAAATTCATTACACTTGTGTGTCAGAGAATCTGACATTTCAAAGACCAACATCCATGATAAGTTTCACTAAAGTGCATTGCTCTGGAGAATGCTCCATCTTCTTCATTCGGTGACAGCCAAAATTTATTAAAAACTATCTGTGAGTGATCTCAGAAAGCCTATATATTGTCTGTAGTTGTTTCTCCATTTTCTCCTAGTAGAAATATTTCATTATACTAAATGTAAAACAGGAAATATAAAAATGTCTGTTCCTGAGAGATTACCTGTGGCATGAGCTGACAGACTGTATTGTTGTTGCATGACTCAGTCATGTGATAATTACAGCTGAAATTCAAACAGGGAACTTCTGGGCACAGGGTGCTCCTTGTCTCTTAGTTAAACATCATCATCTTCAGGCAGTGGGGACATCCCAATAAGTAATTGTGTCAAGCAGATGCTCTTTTTAGTAAAAGCACAGCTTTAAATATTCAGTAGATGCCAAACATCATAATTAATGTCTTGGAAGTTATCACCCTTTTGTTTTTAAACAGCATAGTCAGCAACAAAATTTCAACCTAATCTAGAGTATTACCATAATAATTTGTAAATAATAGGGCTCCCATCATACCTCTCTATCTATACCAAAAGCTATTTCAGTTTAGAGGATCTTCAGGATCAAGTTCAGATGAATGTTCTTCAATTGCTTCTCAATGCCCTGGGCTTGCATTGATCCTTCAAATGTTGCTATAGATAAACAGCAAAGAAAATTGTTATTTTCTCAGCTGAAGTCACAGGTCACAAGTCACCTCTTGCTTATGCTACTAAAGAATTACAGAATTACTAAAGGATACGTTAGAACTCTTTTATGAGCTATTTTAGGAATCAGTTGCTGGGTCAACTTCCTCTTGCAGAACTTAGTTTCTCTCTATTCTCTCTTTGTTCTCTTCGTTGGTTTTGTCATAGAGTTCTCAGTGTAACTGTGATTTCCATCAAATTCTTGATACTCAAACTCTGGCTTCCACCCACAAGATTTCAGCTTTCTTGCCATGTACTTAACCCTCAGCAAGTGTCTGAAACTCTCTATACATTATGCATACCTGAATAAATCATGCTGCTCTTCTCAGTGACACCTTTTATCTATATTTTATTCATCCTTTATTATTAGCCATAATATTGCTGCCAAGAAAATTCTTTTGGGAAAGTTAGAACACTGTGTTAATGCCATTGAATTTGCTCACTCAGATGACCCGTGCAAACCCTTGAACCTTTACTGTAATTTCTTCATATACTGGAGGTTGTGTGTGGGGTGGGGTGGGGTGAGGGGGAGCTTTAAATCTACCTCTGGTTCTCCTCCTTTTCTAGTTCCTTTTCTGCCTAGTTTCAGAAGACCTTAAATAAGTAATGAAAGTTTTCTATACATATGCAATACAATGTACATATTTTGTGAATTTGGACACCACCATAGTTTCATCATTATTTAGTTCCATAAAAAAGCATAGTTATCCTTAGCAGCAGCAGGGGAAAAAAACCTTAGAAGTTTTAACGGAAATATTTATCTTATTCCCAAATGAATAAAATCAAAAAAGAAACTAAGTTGTACCAAAGAAGTGAAATATATTTTCTAGCAAATTTGAATTTTAGGCTAGAGATGATTATTTTAAAAAATCTACTTGTGTTGAGTTTTCTCTTTTCCCACAATATTTATCATTAAAGTAAATCAAATATAAGAAATCTTATTTGTAATTCTTTATTTTGTTATTTACTCTAATTCTCTATAAACAGCAGGTAAAAAATTCAAGAAAACCAAACCAAAGTCAATATTATACTGAACTCAGTGGCTAATATTGTTTCTTCCAGTGCTACCTAGACAAACAAAATACAGTAAGAACCATATTGCCAAGAATTCCGTGGTTATTGCCATATGTACTGCTCTGTAAGGTTTTTTTTCTGGATGCAACACAACTCTGTTTTATATTACAGTGCTGTGTTGTTTTAGAAGATATTAAAAACTTTTCCTATTGCTGCTTTCCTTCACTGGATATTGTCTTCTTATTTCTCACCATCCCTTCAGAAAATTTCTTGGGTGCCCCCTGCCATTCTAGTCTCCCACTTTTTTTTTCAGTATATTTCTTCTACTACACTGCCCTTGATCAGCAGTTTTGTACTTGCTGCACCTCGGTCCTTATGTCAGGATCTCACAGTCCTAGCTGTTGACTAAACACCTACCCACATCCAGCACTGTGACCTACCTTTCTATCTCTCACAAATATGTAGCTGCCACTTTAAATTAGCATGATCAAAACAGGCCTTTTGATTTCCACATTAAACCTTCCTGCTTACTAAGTTTGCTCAACACCTAGACTACCCTTTTAGTTGATGTTAAACAGCCTTAAGATTTGCATAAAAATTTGCACATCAATTTTATTCATAAGAAATTCTGATAAAATTTAAAAGAAAAGGGGCATTGACTCTTAAGTCACAAGTCTACTGTGATATCCACAGAAACATTTCTTTTTCACACTGATTAAATACTGTGAGGTGAGACCTCAATCTTTTTTTGGTAAGCTTTGTTCAATTTGCTACTTTGCTCTGTCACCCGTTTGGTTGCTGCTTGGCTCTTTCCAGCCCACCATATCCCTTTTGGATATCTGGATTTTAAACTTTTTAAGAGTGAATGTCTTGCTATTAGAGCACAGAATAGCTTACTACAATGGGAGCATCATTTTTCTATCATATTCTGATATAAAATTGTATCAAATAATATAAAATGACAAATAATAATAAGAAAGGATTGTGAGAACTAAGCTCCTTATCTTGATTTAGAGTTCCACCAGTTATTCTAAACTAGGAACAATTCACAAATTAGCAAATCTTAATATAAAGATAAATGAAAGAGTCCTTTGGAGCAAATCCTAGTGGAAGAAACAGATATCCTACAGACAGTTTTGATTTATGGTAAGCTTTATTTGGAAAATTTCAACAATACTTGTTATACTGACCCTCAGCAAAAGGGTCTATTTCATTCTCAAATACTTGTGACATGCTATAAGGTGACCTCCTACTCAGATCTCTAAGAGAAATACAGAAGATGTTAATATTTTTTCTTCCTCTCTGTGTGACAGTGACATTTTATGTTAATTTCATCGCTCCTTGAGCTCTCAGAGCCAAAACATTCTGTGGGAGGCAGAATGATGTCATTTTAGTCATAGCATAATTTTTCAGCTGCTAGAACAAGACATATTGTGGCATATTCTCCAGTACTTTTAAAAAGCAGTGAAATATAAACTTAAGGTGGTATATTTATGCATGAGGGGGTTACACTGCCTTTTTCAGTTTTTAGAGATAAATAGCAGGTTTAAAGTGACATCATTCCTCCTCCACCAAATATTTTTGCTTTGAAGCCTAGGAAGACAAAATAACCTTGACCAAGCAATATGATTTCCAATTGTTGTAATTACAGGAAGGTAACTTGAAATACGAATTTTGTGTTGCATTTGAGTCAGGTGCTTAACTTAAATGTCATCCAGAAGAAACTTTCCACTGGATAAATTAGTCGCTTTTTAGAAATGTGAAAATAAAATGTAAGTAAAATCACGAAAATTCTCATAGGACTTAAAAAATTAGAACTCGTAATCATCACAGAGGATACCAAAAACAACTGATGCATTGCTAGCTCCGTGCTGAAGCCACAGAAAAGAACAAAACCAAGGGGCCTCTCTGGTCAGATTTTCAACAGACACACAAAAAACATGTGGTTTCCACTTTGGATTAATCCAGAAACTATTCCAAACAAATAACAGAAAAATGAGTGATGATTAGGAAATGCATTTTGAACTTCATTTGCATTTGAACATAACTGCCTTGTGCAGCAAGGCAGTTTTTTACTCATAATCTGTAAAGTCTGGCCATTTCTCCTTCTTCCTTCTTGGAGTGTCCTCACACTTCTGGAGTACAAAGAGAAAGATAAGAATAGGCAGATGGACAATAACAACAAACACCCCAAACAATCCCGTCTTTTCTGATTCAAAAATTGTTTTTCTCTTTCAGTTGTAGAGAACAAACTTTCATGTGAGACTCAGCTTCCTGATGCAAAAAGATTGTAGTAGTGGGACAGAGGAATATTTATTGCCTTTACTATGTATTTGGAAAATGATTTGCTACCTGCAGAGTGACAGAATACAC
Organism: Passer domesticus; assembly: GCF_036417665.1. Taxonomy (NCBI): domain Eukaryota; kingdom Metazoa; phylum Chordata; class Aves; order Passeriformes; family Passeridae; genus Passer; species Passer domesticus. Next base: position 27,985,001 of record NC_087479.1, read on the forward strand.
TCCGAGATCCAGGAATCATCAAAACTCTTTGAAGCATTACTGTTTCTTTGTGCTCAGGGATGTTAAAACAGCCTCTTTTGCTGACTATTTTGAGAAAGCCACTGAGTCGGAAGGTTTTCCCTATAAGTTCTCTTCTTTTCAGTGTACCTGTACTGTATCATCTACATTCAAAAGACAAAAGTAAAAATAAAAACAAAACCTGCCAAAAACAACCACCAAAAAACCCACCAACCACTAAAAAGGTGGTAAATTTTGTCAATTTAAATTCCCACACACGACTATTTCAAATACCATGTTTTGTATAAAAAGATTATGCAGTTTTACTTTAGATGACTACCAAATTTTGATTGTAATCCCTTTTTCTAGTAATATATTAGCAATACTAAATATTTTTATTAGACATTTGTATAAGGTATTTTTTCAGTCAGCAGTATATCTGATGTGATAACTTAGAATGATCTCCTATTACTCTTGAGTATAGTTAGGGGTGAAAAAATGGTGTGCCTCTTTTTTTACAGAGGTAGATTCTACACTTCTATGTACAAGGTTAAATTATATTGCTGTGGGGTTTTTTCCCCTACCTATTCCCCTACCTATTTCCCCCTGAACTAATAGTGATTCAAAACCAAATTTTGATTTTTAACTATGGTTCATATAGAAATCTAAATCTGGATCCACATAATGCTTAACTATGATATTTTAAATCCTCCTTAAGTCTATACCTTTCCACAAGAGAGTCCAGGGGAAAGATATTCAAAATTATTAAATTCCAGGCACCTAACTATTTGTAACTGAAATTTCATGTCATCAACTCCTAGACAGTAATATGTTTAAAAAGGAAGGTCATTCAAAATAACAATAACAAAAATAATATCCCTAGATATTGAAAGTATGAATGTTTCATAGAATGCATAATTATTACCTGTAGCTTACATTTTTCTCTAATAAAGTGTCACACAGACTTTATACTAATGGGTAAACTGTACTCACTAACCTTTAAATACTTACCCTTTTGTACAAAGACTGAGCATTATTAGGTAATGAAAGAGTGTATGAGAAAGTAGTAGATTATTTATGATAGAAACAAAATGAAACTAATGGGACAAGATTTGAAAGCTGTGATGCATGAAAGGTGCTATAGAGACAGCTTTGGCACCATGACAAATAAAGATAAAGACTCAGTGGGAAGCAACAGTGTGAACATGACTATGAAGAAGAAAGAATAGATTTACTGAATGAATCCTTACCATCTGGTGTTTATTTAATACACAATGGAGGTCAAATGGCTAGTGATCCCTTTTTCTATAGTCCAGTGACCAAAAGAATGGGAAGAATCAATGAATTTATCAATATGTCTGGAAATGTTTTAACATATGATCTGATTGAGTCAATATTATTGGAGCAACACATTCATTACTATTTCAGATATGGTTTGGAAAAGGCTCTGTGGACAAGAAGTGCATCCATTTTTTAACCTTGTCAGAAGTTCTGTCAAAATGCACATCATTGTGTAAAACCAGATGCATTTAAAGAAATAGCACTTACCTGGTAACATTCAAGAAGCTTGCAAAAAAAATTCTGATTTGCAAGTGATAAAAGGAGTTAGTTTGTGCTCTGTGAAATATTTTCCTCCTTTATTTCATTCTTTCTTTTAGTTTCTGCTTGATTTAAGACACATCTGATTTATGTAATTATACAGCAGGGACAGCTCAAAGTTTAGTGAAATTTTAGGCATTTTATGCAAACAGCACACACTAAGAGTAAATCTTAGGTATATTAAACAATATTGTTTTACATAACATTCTGTCTTCTTGGGGGTTCTAGCTATTCTGTAGTTTCCTTCTTGAAGGAAAAGTATATATTCCACAATATTTACCCATATTACAGTATAACTGCCCTTTGCTGACTGGAGGTGCCTTAGCTGTTTGATTAATACTGAAATAGTCAATTTCGTAGAAGACTTACTTTAGGTTTACAAAAAATTAAGAATACATGAGATTTTTTTTAAAAATAAGGCATCAAATGGCTAAAAACATTCTTACATCTACCTCCAAAACAGACAATGTTAAAAGGTGTTATTTAAGACTGTATACATTAAAAACATCCTTCAATCAATGCCTTAAAAATTTGGAAAGGAACTAACTTGGTGTTTACAAATTTAACCACTGGAACGCCTGACTCTTGTTTTTTATCTCTGTCCTCCATGTCTTTCTGCCCTCTAAGTAATTTTTTTTATTTAACTATTTTCAATCTAAGTATAATAATACATATGACACAGAAACATAGTAGGTTCTCTTTTTATTTTAATAAACCTTGATACTTTTAAATAGAAAAAGATTGTATATACTACTTCAGCAGTGACCTCATTTCTGATGAACAAAAATCTCCAAAGAATCTTCCTTTTAGTTAGGACTTTAATAATCTTGAATTAAAATTAAAATGCAGATTTACTATGACTTTTCATTATTGTAGATATATATTGTGGCAAATAATTCATAGTTAACTATATACAAAATCTGTTTGGTGTTCTACCCTTCTATTTCACAAATTAAATTTATCTCTCATTAGTGTCATATTTTGACTCAAAAATCATAAATACAAGAAAACTAGCAATAGCAAATAGGTCCTGCCCCCTACTGGTGAAAATCCCATTCTAATTTACTGGATTTCCGGCAATGGGCAGCTAGCATGGTAACCCATAGGGTAACTCTACTGCAGGGTGTTGACAAAGTTCTTAAATAGGCAGGATTAAAAATACAGATTCAAATATGAAAGGTTCCCCTATTAAAATCTGAAAAGTTTAATGAAGCAAAGCTTAAGAAGATCTTAGAAATGAATTTGAGAAACATGGAGAAAACTCAAGCATGAATGACTACTTGCCAAATGCCTTACTCACTGTTAATCATCTTATCCACCCTCTTCCCCTCTACTGATGTTAGATTACCATGAAGGACTTAACCTATAATGTCTCTAACTGACAAATGGCTGATACCACTTATCATCTATAAAATCTACCAGTCTGTGCTGAGATCAGCCACAGAGATTTGTGCTGCATGTTCATCTAGTTTCTCATCTTCAGATAAACAATTTCTTTTACCTTAAAACACCTCTCAATGCTTCTGATAGAAACATTCTCAACTTGAGTATAACTAAGATGCTTCTTGGACCATCAATCAGCTCTCTGTCTTTTTCCATTCCTTTTTCCTTTTTTTCCCCTTGCTCTCATTTTATCTTCATTACATTTTTCTCAGAAGTCAATTCAGGATAAGACAACTATGAAATATACTTTTAATTTTCTTAATATAATCAATTCTAAAGCACTATGAAGCACTATGCCATGTTTGACTCAGAAAAATAGACCAGTCATTTTTTAATTACCAAAGGAAGATATTAGTTTCATAAGTTCTCTTCTTGCAAGACTTGGGATATTTGCACCCAAGAAAGTCCAAATAAATTTAATGAATTCTCTTTTTCCTATCCTCCATTCCCACTGCACTTTCTGAAACATTCATTGTCCATCAGCACGTGTAGCTAACTCTTCTCTGTTACTATGTTGAGGAAGACACATCTAAGGATCTTATTTTACAGTGCTCCTACCTCTTACGGGGGACTAGATTATGGGATGAGGAAAGATAATGAAGAACAAGGCAAGATATATCATTTTATGGCTTTTTTCCTAGTGAGAGCTTTCAGGAGTAATGGCAAAAGGTAGTTCACAAAATGTGATCCATTCACACTTTATTACTTCAAAGGTAGGTTGTGCAAGAACAGAGGGTGTGTAGGGTAAAATCAGGCCCAAATTCAGAATCCCTTTTACTGATCCTCCTTGGAACCTCAGTGACTTTAATTTCACTTCTGCTTCAGAGGTAGATATCTCTACTTCTTTCTTTGCAATATTATATGCCAGCAACATATTTCAACTCAATCAACAAATTTCAGTGTCAGCAGCAGGTGACAGGTTTCTTGTTCTTAAGATTGTCCTAATGACACTTTCTGTTGCTGTTGCTTAGGTTTATGTTTATGCAAGTGCTGTGAATGTGAGGTGTTAATCAGCAGCTCTAATTACTAGGGTGGAATGAACATTCTAGGATTCAGTTCATTTGGTTTTCATAAACAAGGTTTACCTGAGGCTTTGTTCACACAGAAATGAATTCAAAATGATAGAAAGCCTGCCTATAGTGCCTTGAAAACATCTTTAATCTATGTGGTCCTTTGTTGTTAATTTTAGGTGAAAACTGGATTTTCTTCATCAGAAGAAAAAGGGAAAATTAGTAGTCACTGAGATGGGAAAAAGCTTCTTGAAATTACTTTAATTCCTATGTCATTTGAGTAGCATCTCCTCCACCAACATTTTAGGGTTGAGAGAGATTTGGAAAACCTGGTAAGCTAATGACCCCATAGCCTTGACCACTCTACAGTAATGAACAGGGAAAAATGGTCTTTGGAAAAACTCCCATGGATATACCTATGAATAGGTATGAAGAATTGCTGAAAATTAAAATCTGGCACAGCTTTTACAGTCTGATGGAGAAATCACACTATGTGTTAAAAAAAATTATTAATCTGAAATGTACTTAAGTGCCTTTCTAAAACAAAATTTAGTTTATTATGAATGTGGTACTTTAATGATTATGTAGGAATTCACAAATACATTTATTGTGAATGTAGCATCTATATTTTGCACATTAAATATAATTTAGATAAGAATTTATTAAATATTTCCACAAGGTCCATATACTTAAAAGCATATTATCTCCAGATATGGTAGTCAGTTTCAGAACTATTTCAATGACTTAGTACATGAGAAGTAACAAGTGTATACTGAGTTGGGTGAAAGAATAAATCCCAAAGATTATAAATATATTACTACATATTTGGGTGTGTGTCATTATTATAATCTTTAATGCAATAGTTAAGCATTGAATATAAGAAGCTTTACATTTCCAGATTGCTGAAAAAGTACAGCTTTTTTTTTTTCCTCTTTATTTCTTCCAAAATAAGAAGAAAAGAATGCAAAGGAAGAGGAACTAGGAAAACCAGCCATATTGTCTATATGTATCCCAGCAATTCTTTACAATCAAGTGCTGTAAATCACTATATTTACAATGTATTGGCTTTTCCTCATTATCCCATTTTCTATTATTTTAAGTCTGAAGTATGGGCAGACTAGACCTGGGATATGCTAGACCTATAAGAAAATGATACTTTCCTTTTGTCGCAGGAAGAAAGATTTGTCTCTGGTCTATTCCTTCCTGTTTTAATGTTTTAAATACATTCTCAGCATCTAACTATACAGAATCCTAAATCTCTTAAAATCATTACCACCAGTTACAGATCTGCTTATTCTACCAGTCAGCACTATATAAAAGTGGGTATCATATCCATATAAAAATGAGTATGAATAATATTTTGAGCCATCATGTCCAAGCTGTTTATTACTATTTTTACTTCCTTAGTGCAGAAGATGATAAACAATACCTTCCTCTTACTATGGGGCTCTATATGCTTCTCCAACTTTGGCTCATGTGTTAAAAGGTTTTTTTTAATCAGATAAATCAGTAATCATACTTATTATTTATACAAATTATTCAGATGATGTAGCATTTTTTTTGCTGGGTGACTAGTGCACTTAGGTTTTATTCATATGATCAAATTCCAGGACAAAACTCCATTTTCTTGATCCCCTGTCCGATCATCCCATGGGGTTTATAAATCACTATCCTGCAGAGTTTCAGTTTAGCACCACTGGCATCCATTCTTTGAGTATTGTTTTCAGATACACTTGGGCTCACCAAGAATACTTGGAAAGCATCCTTTACCATACTGGAAGCTCAAGGGCTCTTTCCAAACCTTCACAGAGAAAGAGCTAGGAATCTTCCCAAAGGCCAGAGCAAACAAAAATATTTCATTCCCTTTCCTACTCTGGTTTAAAGTACCCAAAAATATTCATAAAATTTTTGTTTACCTGATAAAATTAGCACGACATTCACTTCAGTTCAGAGTAGAATTCTTATAATTACATAACTGTTTAAACAATCTACTTCCTCACATGATGGTATTGAATGAGCCAATATATGCTATCAGAATAAAGATAAATGAGAACAGACCATAGATCATAAGTCCCTATTAGCACTGCACCATGAAAATATCTTCCTTTACTTCTTCCCTTTCCACTGTTGCAACTCCAAATGTCATTCCTTATTCTCTCACTACCTTGCACTTTCCACATTTTGTATTTAGTACATTCAATCTAATGGAACTTCAATGAATATTTATTATTGTTGACCTTATTTTAATTATTTTTGTATTAAACAGAAGCAATAAAAGAACAAATAGCAAATTATTTGTCATAATTGTGAAAGAAGACAAATTCAGATACCTTCTCAGAGAACCAGCCACTGTCTTCTGCTAGGAATTACCTTTCTCAAGAGACTTATCCTCTAAATAACTTCCTGCAAAGATCACTCCCTTTTTCTGCAGCTGATTCTTCTTTCACATAATGTAATGACTGAATGTCCAGAGAAGTTCCGTTCTATTTATGGTTCCATAGTATAATATTCTGCAATTTATAAACGTCTTTTTATTAATTCAAGGTGAAGTTACACATTAGAGATGCCAAAAGAGAAAAAAGCGGCCTTCACCTCTGCTTCATTCTTCTCCATTTTTCTGGACCTTGAGTTTTACAAGCTCTGCTTTGAGTTTATTCAACTTGCCAACCTGGCAAAAACTAACACAACAAAACAAGTGTAAAAGTTTTCTGCCAGACTGGGGAGTAGATGTGGTTCACTGCAAGGTTCATAAGTATCAGGGTTCATAAAAAAGGGATATTGAAAGGTACTGGTGGGAAGTTTTTTTGCTTGTGTGTATCTCTAACAGCAACACAGTTTTATTGTACTAATTTACTCTCACCCTATATATCTCTTTAAACTGAGGTAAACAGTAGTAGTTTCTAGTAGAACAAATAACTTCCACATATGTTTTTATGTTGCTTAAATAAAATAAATTGTAGTTGTTAAGAGAACTTGAAGTGTGACATATACTTTCATTTAAACAATAACCGTTTATTTTCAGCCAAATATATCCTTCTAATATTAATTTCAGGTTTTTGCAGTGAAGCCCTAAAAGATTCATTATAGCAAGCAATTTCATTAAGAACATATCCTGCACCTGAGATAATTTATTTTGAAGAGGTCTGAAGTGACTTAGAAGAGAAATCACACTTAAAAACTGTATCTCAGTTCAAAACAAACCAAAACTGTATTTAAGAACTTGCTTCCAAGAACATAAGGTGTCTAACTATGTAGCTAGATGACCACTCAGCTGTTCCATAGAGCAAGGAGGATGATATTCTGTTATCAAATCAAATACCAAGCAGGAAAAGATAATGCCTAATTTTAAAATTTCTTCATCAGCACAAGTAAAGGATTAAAAAAGGATTTAAAAAATATAAGTATGGAACATTTCTATAGGCATCACAAAAGAAATTCCTAATATTTCCCTTTCCCAGAGTTTTGGGTCTCAGACTTGTCAGAAACAAAGTTTTCTGCCCCTAGCTTAACCTGTTAATGCACATCAATTGATACATGTAAGAAAACACCATCTGTGCAATCTTCTTCATGTCGGTTGTGAGGTAATTCAACTTAAAATTCTTTCACTGAATAGACACATAAACAGGCACTATAATCACAGCTGGAATGCACATAGTCCCTTACCAAACAGAAGAAACTCCACAGTGACTGAGCTCTTGAGAATTTTCAGACTTTTATTAAATATCAGCTATTGTATTGTGATGCAAATATTTTGTACTTAGTTTCTACACAGCATTATATGTAGAGAAATTCCAGGCCAATGCCCAGCCAGCCAGTTAGACGAAATATGACCTTTGAGACTGTGACTCCCACATTCATCAGACCAATTATTGTCAATGTAAGTCTTGAATCTGATCATTTCCCTTACTTTTATTTTTCTCTAAACTGGTACAGTATTAGTGACTACAGCTAACTGAAAATGAACAAAACTATATTAGTAGAACAATATGCCTAGTTTCTGGTTGTAAGAGATCTTCAAGTTACACTAGCCACTCCAGGGAGTAATATGACAATTGAAGAAAGACAAGACATTGAGGGAGACAGCTGGCATTTTCTTAAACGACAAAGGTATCTTAATTTTATATTTATTAAAAGCAATTTAGATGTTGCTAGGTAAATTCTTATATATATAATACACACACACGCACACACACACACCACATCTAAAAAGTCTTCAAAAAATGCAGTTCTGCACTCTCAGAAGCAGCTTCATTAATATATGGACTGTTCCATGAAAATGAATAACTCTAATTAAATTGCATTCAAAGAGATCAAATAACTAATCTAAAGCATTTTGTATATATGGACAAAAAAGATGAAGAGAAAACATTTTCATATTTTTAATTAGCTATTTTGCCCTATTAATACAGTGCAATAAACTTTGCTGAAAAAGTTCGAAAGAATTATTCAAACCTAAGCTGCAAGATTAACAGATCGAATATACCTTTGAAAACAAAGTGGAGAGCTATCTCTAGAGCTGATAGGACCGTGCAGTTCTCAGAAGAGCTCAGAAATCCCTTCTTGCATTTCTCTGTAAAGTAATAAATAATTTTAAGGAATATACAGTCTATATTTCCTCTTTTCACTTTCTTTTTTATTTTCCTACTTACACATAGTCTGTTTTATCTGCAGGATTTTGATGACTTGTCAAAGACTCTCAGATGTATTTGGAGAAACATTGCCCCAGCAGAAACTCTCATCAAATAGAGATAACAGATGGAAATGAGACAAACAATTTCCTGATCTAAGCAGACAAATTCAGGATTTGGTTTACAGTAGAGGGAGATGGGACTTTTGATGAATTCACCCACTGCATTCTTCTGCGAAAGCTTGACATGGGCTCTCCCAAAGTGATTTAATTTTCATTAACACAGTATTGTTAAATGAAACATGCAGAATGTGCTGGCCTCCAAATCGTCTGTATATGAAAACAGCAAGAAACCAGAAATTTCCTGGGAATTAAACTTCCCCTTTATTACAGCAATCCTTCTCACAGACAAAATTATGTATCTAATTTTTGTATGCTATGTTAAAATTTTGTTCTCCATCTAATGAAAAAATATTGGCCACAGTGTATACTTACCTTGACTTATTTTTTTAAAGGTCTTAGCTTTTTAAAGGAGAAAATAGAAGACCTTTGTCTTCTAGAAGGTTTGGTATCTGTTCTGTAACTTTTTTTTCTTGACAAGTATCAGAAGAACTTGAAGAGGAAATTATCTAATTGCTTTTATATTTTGAGCCTGACAGGATCCATACCTGGATCTGAGTTCTGAATTATCATAGCAAAGCCCTTTTGCAATTTCTTAGGCTTACTGTTTCTGAATTAGTTCTTATATCTGCATACTAAAATACTTCATCTTATTTTGAGATAACTCAGCTTGCTGATGGACAGCATGTCTTGCGATGAACAATGAAAGGCCATCAGAGAACTGAATGTGCTTGGCTGATTCCATCTGAATTTTTAGGCTGAGCTAAATCAAAACCCAGGTCTCTGAGCTTGGGTTTGAGAAGCAAGCAAGCAAGCAAGCACAAAAGATATTGCAAATTAAATTCAGACTTCTGAAAATACAGTGGGTTTATGTAAAAGAGTTAAATGAGAATATGTATTTTTTCCTGTTGACTTTTCAAGTCAAAATGAAAGTATCTGAAGTATTTCTTCAAGACCTGTCTTTCCTTAAAATATATCAATAAGTATAGTTTTAAAGTTGTTAAAAATTACAAAATAAATTAGTTATTGAATTGGGAAACCAGTGTTCCAAACAGTGAAATTAATGTGTACCAGAAAAAAAAAAAATATTGGTATTTTTCATTATCATTCCTAAAGCTAGAAAACCTTTTCTTTTTGGAATTTCTGAACTGACACAAATGTCTTTAAAAAGGGCAATTAGTGACAAGTGACTATGAAGAACCCTGTGTTGAGAAGCTGAGCCTAAGCCTCTTGAAGATTCTCCATGTAAACAAGTCAGACCACATCACTCATTATCCCTCTTTTGTTTACTGGGAGAAAAGTTCAAACTATTTAATGAGAGGATTACCCATACTTCAACTCCATTGAAAAAGATTAATTGATATTTTCCTGTTAGGGGTTTAACCACTTGGATTTGGCCTCATATCCCCCATTGTTACTGATGCTGTGATCAGCAGAGCAAAGTTGCTTAAAGGTTAGACAAACTTTGCAGCATGAATTACACAAACTAATTTATGTTAAAGTTTGGTGAGCCTCTAAGCCTGAAGAGCTCCTATTAACTCCTCAGGTGTTCAGAAAAAATAGCTTCTAGAAAATAAGATTATTTATGAAGAAGTACCTAATATTTATACAGAATTTTATAGCATGTTGAAGCATTTGGATTCAGAATAGCAATTGTGCTACTGCAAGAAAAATATATAACATTCAGAAAAGTCAGTACTACTAGTATTATTGACATTTCATTTTAATGTGCTTGTTTTCTAATTACATTTAGTATGTGGGGGGAGCAGGGCCATGAATCTTGAAATATATTTTTTCTTCAAAGCTTTAAAATTTTCCAAAAAATGAGTGTCTTGTGGACATATGGCTGCATATTTGGATAACACCATTTGCATTTTCAAACTTGCAATATTTTTAACCACTCATTTGGCTTTTGCTTTCAGAAAAGCAGACAGTTAGTGCATTCATTTGAAATGATTTAGTCTCTTTAACTCTTTAAAAAGACAAGAAAGGAAAGTATATTCATGAATCATTTAACATATATGTTTGTATTTATGCTTGAAAATGTAAACTGATAATCTGATATAGATTTATTGAGTAAAAAAATCAAAGATCTTGTAAATATTAGATATTCATAGATATTGAGGAAAGTAACACCATAAAACGCATATGATTTAAACATAAAATGTTGGCATAAGAAAAATATTGAAACAGTTAACCTAAATGGAAGCAGTTAGGACACAGTTGCATAGGCTTTGATCCTACAGAGAAAGTATGCTTCAAATAAAACTGCTGGAGATACCATCCCACAAAAAACAACATTCCCCATTCTTCTAGTGCCTATTGAATATGCAGTATTTACAATTATTTATTCTGCTTTAAAAAAGATTTTGACTCTGTATTCCGTTCAGTAGTGGAAAAAGTATGGTATCTACTAATAAAAAAACCCAAGATGGTTGTAAAAAAAAATCTTCTCCAAAATACAAAATAGAATTCTTTTCAAAAACAACAGATGAAGGAAAGGAGAAAATGTCAGAGGTCCTTAAGAGTAAGATAGAAGAATATATTTTAAAACACACTGTAAATGAAATAGTGATGGAAAATTAATAATTTTGAGTCACTTTTAAGGCACATAAAAATATATATTTAAAATTTGGGTAATTTTAGTTTGTCCAGTTATAAATTATAGTTTTTAAAGCCTTGGGATATAATGTCCAGATGTTTGATGAATAAAATAAAAAATCGACTCATTTTCAAAAGTTGATGTGGACCATTTCAGCTATTTCAGAGTATTTATCTTTAATGTACAGATTCTAAACTCTATATATGCTAAAATATGCAATAGACTGAAATTTGTAATATTGTGCATACATTTGGACATATTGCAGACATATTTGGACATATTGTGGACATATTTGGAATATTTCAGGTTTTTTTCTTAATTGACATATTATATGGATACTTATATTTTCAAGAAACAGCAATCTGTTTCATTTTGAATTATTTTTTAAATGTGTATATCTAATTATTACTTATTTATTAATTTCAGCAGAAGTTTAATTAATTAGCAGCTGATGCAAAGTATGACAAAAGTAAATACAAGCACTTACATTACTTCTGATACTGAACAAGTACAAATTTTATTGACCCTAATCCTGACAAATGTAGTTAACCTTATTGATTAACTCAAGCACTGAAATAGAGTGAAAAATGTTTTACCACAAGACACTATAGTATGACCACTATGTCAGCTATTTCAGCTTTCAAGACTTAAATGCACAGCCTACACTGAACATATTGATTTTCCTAAATAGTCCTCCTATAATAAATACTAGATTATCACTGCAAGTCTCTGCAGACATGTTAGGTGATCACAGAATGGAGCTGTAATCAGAGGAAGTTCTGTGAAAGATAATCTTTCTTTATTCTCCTCCTCTGAGAAATTAGGTACAGAGGAAACAAGGAACAGCAGAAATAACTGCAGTTGTTCCTATAAAATCTGCTTTTAGATTATGAAATATGTCATTTTAACACTTAAGCCTTCATCCTTCCAAAAGCAAAAGTTTTCAGAAACGTGTATAAATGTACTTAACATATTTTCTGTTTTTAAAACTACTCTAATACTACATTGATGTTTAAATTATTTAAGATGTAGCTAAGAAATACTTATAATGACAAAACAGCTTGTATAAACTGACTCTAATAAACCTTCCTTTTATTCAAAATAAATAGACTCAATATACTTTTTTTTTTAATCTGGTTGTTTGTTGGTTAATTAGAGCTAATATTTTTTTTTATCTTGACACAGGATTGTTTTTAGAATTTAATTTTCTTTTTTTAAAGACTATGACTAATTAGATCTGTAAAAAAATAAGAGAAGACAAAGGATTCTAGATCATGATATTTTCTAGCCTGAATTTCTAGCCCTTTTCCATTTTTTTAAAATTTCAAATGTACCTTTATTTCCTATGAAAGACAAGACAAAACCAGAAGGAACACAAGACTTTAACAAAACAGAAGACAGATGTCCAGAAATTATCAATTGCTAAAGCACACAGATTGTGATTAAATTTTAATGTGGCTTTTAACTTAAGTAAAGATTTTGCTTATTGAAGAGAAAGTATCCCAGAGAAAATATTGTTATTGATTTCATCATTTTAGATGTAACTGATCCCTTAAGTAATTTTTCTTGGTTTCAGCATCGGTTTTTAAGTGTCTTCTTAGACTTAGGAAATCATTAGAGGGCATGTTCATTTAAAATTCTAAGTCTAATGCATAAATTGTTCTCCAGTGAACTCAAAGCCACATCTGTTGAAAACAAAACAAAGCATTCAATGTGCTGAATAAAATCAAAACATAACAGTAAAATGGTAAGAGAGAGTTAAATTAAGCTAATTAAATGGCATGAAAAAGTTTATGATTGATTTAGAAAATGATTGTATGCTTTTAAAAATATATTGATTATCTTTATTGCTTTGAGAAAGAAAGCATAATGTGTTCTACGACAACATGACAGTCTCACATATGGTGCAATACATGAATTGTGCACATGGCTTTTTAGTAGAAGTGTATCAGGACAGTGGTTGCCCATTACATATAAGCAAGATGCAGTGGTTTGGTTTGTTGATTTTTTTTTAAAACAAACAGAAAGTGAATTATGATGTTGCCACACTGGTAAAGATGCAGTCCTTATTGTTCTGTCAATAAAATTAATTGCTAATATTGAGGCGCCATAATACCCACTATCATGTTCTGATGTTTCATAAATATTTAACTGTGTAAGACTCCTGAGGTCAAAAGGGCTAATTCCATTTAGTTTCCTGAATAGTCATGCAAATTTGACTACTTAGAAAGTGAAGTGAAAAATAATGACAGATATTTATATATAGTGTTCTTTGATACAGACATGCTGTCTCTACTTACTCCATAGGTGGAAAGTAGACTTTTTGAACATAACCCTTAATGATTCTTCATAGAGAGTTCTGTTAGAGTCTAATATCTACTCCTTTAAGCTTAACTTAATGTCTTACAAAAGAGAAGAGTAGCTATGAAGCTAAAATATTTTGTAAAACCTTAAACAATTCTAAACATACTTCTTGGCAAGTTCTGTATGTAAAGCCTATATGAAGAGAAATTACACCCTGGGTCCTCTTTTCAGAATAATTAATTAATCCATACTTTATATAAAGTTCTAGACTCTGAGAAGTGGACAGATAAGTATTGGTCCAATTAGAACATTATTGATATTTAATTATTAATACCAACCCTTTCTGATCCTGCAGCTCGCCTGTCCTCCTGTCCTCCCTCCACTGATTATTCTTTGCTTAAAATCCACCTTGTCATACTTTTTCCTCTACACTTGATTAGATCTGCTATCTCGAATTGTGCACAAAACCAGTTGACCAGCGTAAGTTTCACTGAAAAGTCAAATATATCAAATGCATCCCATTGACAAAAGTCACAGAATATTTTTAACATTCTTTTTTGATTGCACATGTTCTTTGTTATCATTGCTTGCATTATGTAAAGGGTCCCTAAATGTGACTTGTTCCTACTTCTTCAAAACTCATGACGAATCAAAATTATAATTTGTAAAATATAATATGCCCAAAAAATAGAGTAACAAAAACCAAGAATAATTGTGTTAGTTTACTTTGAAAGCTTTTACCATACAAAAGGGAAAGTAGATGACTTAATGGGTCAAATGAGAGAATAAGAGGAGTTCAATCTTGTCCATTACACACCTTCTCTATGATGTACTCCTACGGCAAAGAAGTAGTAACCTGCCTAATTTTTTTCCAGTTCTATGTGTCAGCTTCATGAAAGAATAAAAACATTTCAGCTCTGAATATGAAATGAGAAAAATATGAACTAAAACCCAAAGAGGAGCAACCATGATTAACACAAAAGACATTTAGGTTAAAGTATCCACAAGAAACACTGCCTGAACACAAAAGACAGTATAATGCCATTTATCATATGCAGACATATGCATTTATCATATCAAACATCATGGACTTTGGTATGGTACATGTTGATTAGCACTATCCCCATAATGACAACTGCACTCGTTCAACACACACAGCAACTGTGCAGCAAGGCAATGAGGAGCATTTCAGACCCTCGTTAGACTCAAGCTCTGAACTGCACAAGTGGTTTGGTTTACGGAAGAGTTCAAAAAGCACATGAAAACAAAACAAAATCAGCTAACTCTCCAAGGCAAGATGTCTTTTATGTGTCTGATACTTAACTCAAAGCCTCTAGTGGCATTTTCTTTGTGTAAATTAAACATCTCTGGTGTGGCTATATTACAAAATAAAACATCATGTATAGCTCTTGCATCTCTGGAGCTCCCTCTCCTGTTTATGGTCAGCAGCCAGCCTTCTTGGGCTCCTATTCAGGTAACCCAGACACTCATAAGTCTAAATCAAATTAGGCCTTGTGATCTGACTTTCACAGATTACAGAATTTTTTTCCAACCATGTCTCTACTGGAATTCAATGAAAAAATTTTCCATGCCAATATCTACTGACATTTGTATAGAAAACAGTGGATAAGATTCATTGCACCACAGAACCACCTTGAAAAATTATTGAGGAAACTTCCAAAAAGACATTTATTAAGTGCATGCAAATGCCCATACCAGAATTGAGAAACTGATATCAGGCAGACACAGTAGTTGAGGTTTTTAAAAATTTTAATGCTTTCTTATGAAATTTAGCTAGACGTTGTTTACTACTAAACAGTTGGGGTAAATGTATCTGTTGTTACATTATTGATGAGGAATATAAGACCCATTTTCAGAGCTGCTTGAAATTTTTCCTTGTGTGGTTTCTTTCAGTTAATTGTAAGTTTTCCAGAGTAACTGTTTCAGGCTTTAATTTTTCATGCTGAATATCTAATTTAGGCTGATAATTCTGAAAATAAAAAATTAAACTAGAACCATTTAAGCCATTTCCAAGAGCAAAGGTATTGGAAAAAACCCATCAATTTCTTGTAATTTCAATTCATTTACTACATGCTGTTCTAAATGTCACACTACCCTTCTGTACAAACACACAATAAATGGTGGTCCCCACCTCAAGAAGCTTATATTCTAACAGTTAAGTGAGCAAAACCCCAGATTTAAAAATCAATAAAGAAATACATTGAATCAAGAAAACATTGTTGGACATCATAGTAGGCAGTATCAGCAGAAGACCAGGAATCTAAATTCTGTTGGTCTTGTTTCAGTCTTCAAAAAGGGGTAATATGTTTTGGTGGGGGTTTTTTTTGTTTTTTGTTTGTTTGTTTGTTTTTCTTTAAAACAAATATGAAATAATTCTCTGAAAGGAAAACAGAATACCACCATTTGAAAGATAAAAGGACGACTGCAGATACCTACCTGCACTGAAGCAAGGCACAGAAATTGACCTATCCACAAGATTTTCAATGCTGTGCTTGTTGCATGAGTTTCTGGTTTGAGATTATTTAGGTGAAACACTTTGCTTTGGATAGGCAGGCATTTGGTAAAATTCTTGAAATCCACAGCAGCTCCATAGACTTTTCTAACAAATTTGGTTTTTTATTTAGGAAAACTATCCATTGCAGCTTCAGCATCATGAATTTCGATCTTCTCTTCTCCTGAAGTGAAACTTGTTCCACAAAATCTACTCTCTAATCTTTTAGTTAAACTATTGTCTAATGCAACTGGGCTTCACACATAGCTAAATTTCAACTCCAAATTCAGATGCTTTGAGCTGTGACAGAGGTAGTTATGCTACATTCTGATAGAATATCTGTTTCATTTCCAATGGTAACAAATTCTTCTGTGCTTTTGAAACATATATCTGGGGAGGAAAATTATTTCGTTGTCTACTCAGATAATTTCTAGACCATCAATTAGAATTGGAGCCCCATTGGGTTGAGTGCTATAAAAACACACTGTATAAGGAAATCTTGAGTCAAAGCACTTATATGCTAGTTTGTATGAATAACAAAACTGTGCGAGAAAAGAGGAGAAAAACATAATATTTTCAGTAAACACAAATATTTAGACTTCCTAAATATTATATCACTCTGCCTACTTCTTTCAGTTATGTCAGTTGTGGGGATTTAACCTCTACTACTTCTGCTGCAGGAACACATTACTCCATCAAAGAAAACAAAACCTTTTTTACAAAGTTAATTCACATTTTAAAAATTAAATTTTGCAATCCTAGCATTAATCCTAGAATGTGATTTCTAGAAATTCCAATTTCTAGGAAAAATTCTGGCAATATTTTCAAAGTTAATTTGCTTTAATCCAATATTATTTAGTAGAGGCAGAATAAAAATTCTAAGTTTTTGAAAGAACTGAATTAAACTAGTAATTTGAGTAAGAAAATAATTCCTGAGCAAAGAGAATATTGTTTTGCTCAGTACTAGAACTTCCAGTCCTTATCAGGTTTGAACAGATGATTGTGGGTATCTATAAGTTCCTTTAAGATTCCTTCTCTTGCTCCAAAAATATAATGTCTTTTTTCTTTAGAAAACCTCTTTACATGTTTAATATTCCCTTCACTTTCTATGTTCTTTCTAATACGCATGTATGTATTTCAAGTGCATAGACTGACTCTCATGCAACACTATGAAGATTGGATGTACAAAAAATGTTGTGATGGAACATCTCAGGCATCGTAAAAATAGCAATAAGATAATATCTTTGTTTTCAGAACAGCTTGCCTGTAATATTCTAGCAGTAATATTTTAGTAGGGCAATAGATGAACATATCAGTTTAGATTAATTTGTGTAATGGCACATTTAAGAGACTGACTTTTTGAAGTTTATTCCATCTCCACGTGTAATTTTTGGCTCCAGCATAATCACTGCCGTACTGTCTTCTTGCACATGGTAAACTAGCCATCTGGATAGTGTGTCAGCATTAATGTTTTCACACCCTCAGCTTCCTGTGCTAAATGAAGTCAAATTCTTGAATTATGGCAGCCCACCTGCACATAATTTTTTCCATAGTCTGTGACTACAAGTTTTCTTCTGGAAGCATAGAACTAAATATTAGTATTCTGAAAACTGTGAGGTGAATTTCAAAGGTCCAGGAATTGCCCATGGAGAGAGTACTGACAAGACTGTAGCCTAAAGTCAAGAAGGATTCAACATTTCTTGTGATCCCTTCCAGGTCCACTGTCTCCATTCATTTTTCAAGCATTCATAGGGCAATTTCTACTGATTTTCACACCTGTGGGACCGTAGCTGGAAATTAAGACAGAATACTGTCTTGGTTTCTCTTTAATTCTGGACACCAGTCTGGCTTTGGCTCCATTTGTGTGTGCTTGTGTTATGTTAAGAAACAGATTGCTAGAGAGAAAAGTACTCAAAGCACGATGTGAAATTAATTTCATATCTTCAAGGATTTCTCTGTGGTTGATCCATATAAAATTTAATAGAAGCTATGAAGGGGAGAATTCAACAGACAACAAATCCCTGGTTCTAAACCAAAAATAATTGAACCAAGATGTAAATAGAAAAGTTTTTATAATATGGTTACACAGAAAACCAGTGCTTTGGACAGCTATCATTAAAGATTCTAATAGTGGCATAGATTTTCCATTCAGAGGTGACCACCTGTTTTTTAATTACCTACTTTTTCTTTAAACTTTATGAAAGAGCTTACCCAGTTCTCAGTGTTTGGACTGATTACGAAAGTTAACATTCTTTGGAGTTGTATTTCTGTTGGTTCTTCAACAAGTGAGTCAGAACACGGCTGAAGTTCAGATGTCAAATTGTCCTTGTCTTCTACTAAAAAGAGTCTGGGAGACTGCAGCTTTGTGAATTTTTGTCCTAATTCTTGACTGAACCATACCTCAATGGAACATTAATAAGGAAGCTAACAGCCCAAAAAAAGAGAGCTTTGTGATTCCATAGTAATATCTTCCTTGCAGGTGGAGAAAGGTCCCAAACCTGTGTATACCCCATTTTCAGTTCCAATTAAATTCCTGGAATGCAGAGGGATGACCTATTTCCCTATAAAATTTTTACTCAACCTCAGTATTTAGAGTTAGGAAGAAACTCCAGAAAATAGGATTCCAAGAAGAAGGGGGGAAAAGTGTACTTTCTTATAGATGATAGATTCAAAATCAAGCAAAATAATCACGTACAAAATTAGGCTTGAGTTTGACTGACATGTATGGCTCAAACAAGCAACAGGAAATGCAACTGTCATCTGCAGCATATAGATTTCTTTCCCATTGACCAGAAATCTTAATCATAATACATTCCCTCAAAGAGACTTTACCCACAATTCTTTCCTTATACTTCTCACAGGTTAACTTAATCTTAAGAAATTAATGCTGTTAGCATTTATTTACTTCTAGCATGTTATATTCACATTCACTTGTTATTCCAAACCTGTTCTCTATCATTATTTTACTGTTACTGATTGCTACCAGAAAAAAAAATACAGGGATGTAGAAGAATAAGCCTTAGAAAGAGAGTGAAAACACAATGTAAGGATGAACCAATACACACAGGAATCAGTCAGCCCTTTCATTGATCCCAATGGGTATGGAATCAGTCCTATTCTAATTATTTCTTAGTGTCAACACATTTCATCACGGACACATAAGAGTATTCTGTTTCTCACTGAAATCTAAGCTAGAATGAAGGGTAGATAATATAATGTTTGGGGAATTTCAAAACCTAAAAATATTCTCTTAAATAAGGCAAAGAACCTCATGGAGTTGTTGTTAGTCCTAATTCCAAGTTTTTTTGTTCCTCTGCATCTACAAAAAACAAGCATCATATGTATATTTTCTGAAATAGTGGAGCATCTCAACATCTTTCAGGCTCTTTTTTGTTGGAGGGCATCACATTTAGCTGTCTTCATCAAAGAACTCCTACAGAGCTAAAAGACAGAGGTTGCTAGGTACCCTGAGCTGCTTTCTGACACTTTGTTGACTGTATGGGGAGGTAGCAACCGAAATCTGCCACCAAATCTAAATAATTTAAACTTATATAGCAGTGCATCAGTCTTTTGCTTCCCTTTCCACACTACTGTGAATCACTCATTCCTGCCTCTGACATCTGTGAATAATATTTTCTGTCTTATTACAACTAAAAGTCACTCACATACTGGGATTTGCACCAGGTTTAGCAGTGTAATGAGCCATAAGTCATGAATATTCACTAGGAAGATGAGCAAAAATACCATTACCAGGATAAGTCCTATATATCTGTAAGTATATAGGGTTAATATTGAAAATTATTCCCTATCAATCTATGTAAAAGATTTGCAAACTTTTTTCAACTACTCTTTTTCTTGAACCATGCTGAATATAGCATGCTATATTGTCTGCTATTAACAGAAACAACAGACCAACAGGTATTTTTATGGACATTGAAAATAAGTCCAAAGCATTTAGAAATAAATTATACATATATTTGTGAGTGTGTTTGAATATACGTATGGACACAGGAATGCACATAAAACTAATACATGTAACTATTCCTGGCATATCATGAATCTGTAACGCTTTTCATCGGCAGAGGACAAACTCCTGAAAAATACCAAACTGACAGAAGAAAACAGAATACTAGTATGTGATAAAACCCAAGACAAAACTTGAATATCATGAGTTATGCTACTCTTTTTATGGTTTTAATTCAACAATCATCCTTTACAACTCTTAACTCTTCAAATACTTACCAAATTGTATGACTAAATTAAATCTCAAGCACAATGGTTTTGCAAAAACAAGCTCATGTTAGTCCTGTGAGAAACAGTACTTCTCATATTCAAAGAAGCCAATCCTTCCTATAAGTGGCAGTCTTTATAATTTGTAGAGACTATATATTCATCTCTAGAACCTAAAACTTGGCATTGTGTAAGAATTTTTTTTTCAATGATGGTGTTTTTCAGTAATATAAAGGTACCAGGACAGTTACGCATAAAGCAAATAACAGGTTGCTTCCCATAAAAATACATTAAAATAACAGTGGACAAAGGGTCCTCCTCTCAAAATTGGCAAAAGCATCTTTGCATAAAATGTGATTCTGAAGTTCCCAGGACAGTATTCCAAGAATATTCCAAGAAGATGGAACTATAGAGCTGTTAAATATATCAGCACTAAGAAGAAATATTTATTTTTATATTTTCCATCTGGAACTACCTGCAGTGACTTCTCCACAGGTAACTGACCAGATTCAATATGGCTTCTGAGTCACATCAGAGATGTTGGTGTTGAAACTGGCAAAGTAACCTATGACTCCTTGAATAAGAGATGCAAACGCCACACCTTTTTCATTTCCTTTGATTAACCAAACTTTTAGCCCCTTCAAGGTTTGATATTTCACATAATGCATTATATAATATTTTTAAGTGATTTCCCCTTACACCATTTATTTTGTTTAGCACAGATCAGATTCTCTATTTTCCTATGTTAACAGATAACATTGAAGACACACTTTGGAAAGTTACTCTGTTGGAATATGCACAAATTCATTCTTTTTACATCAGTGGAATGCTTGATATTATTTCCATTCTCTTTTGGTTATTGGAAAAACAGGAGACTGAATATAAATAGGATTGAAATCCTGTTGAAAGTTAATGCTTTACATACTGCTAACTGGTAGCTCTGCTCAAAATTAGGTGTTTTCTGTTGTAAACAAGGTTAAACTGACAAAGTAGTGGGATTTTGTTAGAATCTAGGGTCTTGTTACATGCATTTTAGATCAGATACTGTTTGCTATGAGAGAACAGTGGTTTATTGTAGAGTTGTCAATTTAAATTAAATTACGACTTTTGAGAAACTAACTTGAAAACTTAAAGCAGTCATATGATATTATGCATTACATCTTCAGCCCATTAAGGAATCCTAAAGTAACGTAATCAAAGACAGAAAATACTGGTTCAAATTTCAAGCCACAATAAGTGTGAATATACCCTCAATTTAATAAAATATATAATGCAACTTCCTGAGGCTTAAATTTCTTGCAATTGCACTTGGAATGGGCACTTGTTTTCCCATTATTGGCCACTTTAATCTACTTATACCCTAGTTGTCTCATTTAAAGATCACTTTATAGTACAGGGTGATGTGCATCTGAGGTCTGTGTTCCACTATTGCCTGACGCAACACAACAGTTTACAAATTTCTGAACTTGATCTGAAAGCTGATTTAAAAATCTATACAGACAATCAGATTTTCTTGAAAATATATACACACAAGTCTGCTGTGAGGTGGCTAAAATGAAGTAAATTCAGTTTCAGGAGACAGGAAGAAAGCCAAGGCTGAAAAGTAAAGATCTAGAAGCAAATGGGCACTAGCACTGACCAAGTTTGAAACCCATCCCTCCCCAGAGAAAATTAGAAGAGGGCAAGGAAGACAGGCTTTGGAAAAGTAGAATGTTTGTGCTTTTCTTTCCAGCAGACTGCATTAAATATTCAGCAAAAGGCGGGGATCAGTTTACATTACTCTTCTTGTTTCTCGTGTATCGGCTGACAGGTGCTGTAAACATACATAGACAAACATGGTCCTATCCCTGCAATGCTCCAATAACTGAGGGCAGAAATACCTTTTTTTTCCTTTAGCAGCAACATTTTAATACTTGCAGCCATAATACATTAAGATCAGGTTTGCATTTACTGCCAAAATGAAAACTTTTTTTTTGTCCTATTGTAAGAACTAATTCTTAGACACCCAGAGCAGGGAGATCCTTTGTAGTTGATTTAAAGCATATTTGTGTGGTTTTATTGAGAACATAATAAATAATCATTTCAGCTAAACTCTTCCTGGTATTTAATGACAATTAAAAATAATATAAATATCTTAGGTCAACCTCTAGGTTTTACAGCTTGAGGAAAAGCACATACCAGTGTGAAAGAGCTGACCTTGGCTAAAAGATGGAAACTAGTATTTAAAACATTCACTCATTCATGTTTAAGAGATGTCATGGTAAATAAATAATGACTGTTTACACTTAGTCCTAAATGTCTTCTTTTTCCACACTATAGGCAGCTATTTGGCTGAGATGGTATCATTCACTGATCTAATCACACTGTACCTTTTTTCTCACTTGAATTGTACTTTTGGCTGTCACTTGCTCTTTTGAACAAAGGTTTACACTATTAAAGGATATCATAATAGCATATCTTTTTTTTACTAAATTGATATTCAAATCAATAACGATAAGGGCAGTCTTCTCTATGTACCTAGGAAAATGTACCATCTGCATTTGGCTTCTGATATTCTGCTGTGAGCAAAATTTAAGCATAAGGAAGTGTTTAAGACTCCCCTTAAGTTAAACTGCAATTCTAAGTATTTTATAATCTTCACAACAGTCAGAGCCAGTAAAATCGACCCTGTATATTTTTATTTCATCTCTGCTGGATCATATGATATTTAATAATTGGTTCTGGCACCTCATTGCAAATTATTATAACTTTGAGATTCAACAGTTTTATTGAACATATGGGCAGCACAGTCTCAGAACATATATATGATACAGACTATCAAGAGGACCTTCTGTCATGTTTTGGTGAGCTTTAAAGGGTCAGGTAAATTTTGTTGGGTAGATTTGTGCTGTGTTTCCACATTCTTTGTTTTGTGTTTATTTAGTGGGCTACTTTTTTTTTTTGGTGTTAAAACTCTTTCCTGTAAAGACTGACTCCATCCACAACTGCATTTGTTGATATTGATGTGTGTACTATTCTGTCAGGCTTCTATGCAATATTGAAAAGCAGTGGCTGGAATGGCCAGGAAAGACAATCATCAGACCTTAGTAAATGACTTTCCTGACACATGGTACCATATTGTATTAGTATTTGTTTCAGTTAACACTACATAAAGTTTCTGGTGGCAGAAAAACTCATCATATCAATAAAAATGAACATACTGGAGAAGCCTCATTATTGATAATGTACTTGATGGAAATTTGATAACAAAATTCAAATGACTATTTAAGAAACCTATACACTGTAGTATATTTCTGTCTGGAAAAATATTGTACCTTCTTGCAACGTAATTTCTCAAAGCAATGCTATTTTGTTGTGGCTCTGGCTTCTGCATCTATACCTAATCTGATTTTCATCTGAGTCTGTATCATTTGCTGTATTAGACTATACATTAATAGAAGCAATTGTGCTCTCCCTGAATACGTAAATGTCCCATAGATTTCAGTGGGAAATGTGTGTGTGAAAGTAATAATATCCAGCCATTATGTAGATTATACGCAAATAATTGCATAACAAGTTGTACTGAAAAATAAATAGAGATGGCTTGATGACACATGTATGTGCGTGCGTGTGTATATCTTAAAAAAGAAGCCTCATTTACAAAAACTGCTTTATTTCATCTTAATTCTGCTAAAAAGCTAACCACTCTGTCACAGTATTTTCTCCTCTGCTGCCTTTTCGAAGTTGTGAAGGTGAAGAACTAGGAGCTTAATCAACATTTACATGTTTTTCAGTGCTTACTTTTACTATGCCAGGCTGTGCTTTTATTAATGGGGTTTTTAAATCTTTCTCTATAAATTCATTTTTATATAATATAAATGCAGGGAATACCAAAAAAAAATCATCCATGGTTTTTGGACCTTTTTGGTTTTATTGGCACACATTCAATTGATTTTTACAGCTAAGGTTGGGAAATATTAGTTAGGATTTTCATCTGTGAAGCAAATTGTGTGAATTCTGCTAATGAATTTGAAGAGCAGTTTAAAGGTTTAGGTATACGTGATTGCTTTCACAGAAGATGTATAAATCATAGAATTACTGGGGACCAGAATTTTTGCACCTTTAGGCAGCAAAGCTCTTCCTAGAACATGAACTAGTTTTGTGATTACTTGCCTGGCATAATTTGAACCAGTAGGTGGAGTCCTTGCTAATAATAATTGCATGAAAAAATATCGTTAGTGTACACTAAGGGCAAGATATTTTTCATATAATAAACTGCTAAAATCATATTTGCTTTAGGCTTCTTGTATTGGTATAATTAGCTAGAAATAGCAGTAAAAGGGCAGAGATAAAATATGCATAGACCTATAGCTATCTTTCAGAAAACAGAAGAAAACACAGTTTGAAAGAGCCAAACATTCTTCAGAAGAGGTCTTTTGGAAAAAATATGAAGCATAATTTGATAACTAGAAAGCTGGTTGTGTTGTTGATTTGTCTTATTGTTGTTGCTATTTTCTTTTTTCAAATCAAGATACTTTTTCAAGCACATCTCAAATTCCAAAGATTAAAAATCTTCTGTATAGTTTCACTGAAATTCAAGGTTTTACATACCAATTGAGACATAGGACTGTCGTTATAATCTAGAGGTGTTTATATAATAGAGTGTAAGTTCAGATAAGAGGAGTGTGACTAGTAGTTTATAAACTTGAGTTTTCAAAAATTTAGATCAGTCTATGGGAACTTGAAATGTATAAAAATTTTGGTAACAAAGCTCTCTAAAATCTTGTACTTTTGAGTACATGCCAAAAAAAAAGAAAAAAAAAAAGAAAGAAAGCTTTTAAAGTGTCTAATGACAAAGACAATCTAAATTTATTTATCATAGGCAAGTGGCCTCCCCTTTAGGTAACTGATGTCTATGTTTATTGACATTTTTGTTTTACTCTCCAATTCAAGGCCTATTGCAACTTTAATGGAAAAGTTTTACAGAAAATGAAAATGTACCACAAAAAAAGATGTGGAGTGATGCAAAGTACTTATAACCTCCCACAAGAAAATAAATCCATATATTCTGCTGAGTTATTTGAGTAAAAAACTGAAACAAAAAAACCTGAGCGTATATGTCCTATATGAGTGTGTGGTCTAAATTCTAGATGACTACATATATTTATAGCCCCTTGATCCTTTTTGAAAGGAAAATCTGTCCACTTTCGTCTTTTGTTAAATGCAGAACTTCACAATATAACTCTGGGAAATGGTTTAGCTCTGAGGACTGAAAGAGAGAATGCTGACTGAAGGCTAGCACAGTCTGAGATGTGAGGTCCCAGGGAAAGGCAACATTCAAAGATCACCTTCACTTTTTCATTTACCCAGTGACTACTTAAGGGTTTTCTTATCTCATGTGCTATGGTGTATGCCATTGTCAGGTATAGAAATCTAGTATTGTGTAGAGGGCATCTCCTGTAATGGTAGTAGAGCCAGATACAAAATTAGAAAGTTCTTATGTGAAGAAGGGATCTTCACTCAAGTGCCTACAACAAAATTTGGTTATTTCTTCTGACGTCTGGAAGATTCCTCATATTTCACCCTCAAAGTTCTTGACATACTTATTCATACCTCTCTAGGTATGGATTCATATTTTTGTGAGGATGGCACCTGACTTCCAGCAAAATGAAAGTGGCTATAAGTCAGGCATTCCTTCACCCAAGTGCCTGAAAGTTATTCAACAGCTAATCCTCCAAGTCTCCTTACATGCACCAAAAACTGTAATCCTCACAAAGTGAAATGCATCTGCTACAGTCTTCTAAAAGACAAAATGGTGTCCCTCTTTTATATAATTGCCTTTCCTGTGAAATACAAGCAAAAAATTCCTTTTCCTCCATTGCTTGTGGGTGACTAATCCTACATTTCCTTTTTTTTCAAGGAGATGGCCTACAGAATGGCTTAAGTGTAGGAGTGTCACTTTCTATCCTTTTCACTGAAGCTTTGAGAAGAGAAAATGGTAAAAAAACAGTACTAAGCAAGCTTTTGGACTGCTAACTTGTGAGTTCTAATTCCTTGAATCAAGTCCTCCTTATGTATTTCAAGTTAAATCTAAATTACCATAGAAAAACTTCAGCCTAGGTGTATTTACATTAACTTTGGGAATTGTTAGAATTGCAAGGGAAAACATAGGCAGAAAAAACCACCATAAAATATCATAATAGAGTAAAAAATTATTTCTAGGTTACATAGATGATGCATATTCTGGTGCACACAAAAATGGAACAAAGAAAAAGCTTAATTTATTCTGCAAACATTTTAAGTGAAGAAAGAGACTGATGCTTTCAATCTGTTTAGACAATTTTCCCTCAATTGACATATGAAAGCCTTACAGTATTGAAATGTGTTGGTCCAAAATTCATTCTTAGCTTTGCATTGTCAACTCTCATATACCTTTCAGATATCTTTTGGTATCTGCTCTAAAAAAACATAAAATCAATGTTATTGGTTATACTAGATTAAGACAGAAGACTAAATCACGGCGCTAAAGAATGAATTTTTGTACCAAAAGCAGATTTATCAAAGAGCTGACTGAGGAAATCTTGAGATTGTCTTACCACAAATCACGTCTTTAGTTCTATTATCTAAATGGATGTACTTCCACTCTTATATTATTCAAGCCCACTCCGCTTTTTTTTCCCAGGTCGATTGTCTTGTGGTTTTTCATATGCAGAACAGCATTTCTAGAGACATATTTTCACTGTTTGAATCTTGAAAGACAGTTCTGTAAGTCTGCACCTCACTGGACCAAATGGATAAACTAGATTATTCATCTTGAAAGACTGGCACCTAGCAGTGAAAGATACACTGGGACAGATACTTTCTATAGTAATGTAAAGTAGACTTGAGTATATTTCGTTATCATTTGATTAGATTTTGTGAACATTACATGTTTTTACAGATTTAATATTTTGTAAACAGTCATAGACACCTAATTATAGACATCTTACCTGCATGAGTATCTCATTAATTTCTCAGCACTGTGCAAAGACTACACATCAACATATATTTTCCATACTGTACACGTATATGTTAACATGTTAACTATTAAGTTAGGAGTGGATCATAGATACTCACGTCAAGTTCTGAATTTTCTGAGTCAATATCTGATTATAAGCGGATTTTATTTGGATGTGACTTTTCACCTACAGTTTCAAGAATGCTGATAGCCATGAGGTCCCAAAGATAAACCTCTAGATAACTTTCTTTCCAGCTAAGAAATAAAAATCATTCAGAAAAAAGTACATTTCTCTTGATGTGTCAATAAATAGGAGTAGGTTTACTTTTTAGAATTTCCATGCCTGTTATTTAAAGGTCATTGTGCAAAGAATAATAAGCTATCTAAAATCTACCTAAAGTATTATTCAAGAATGACATAGAAGATGCCTGTAACACATCAATGCAGTATCTGTGTTACTTACCCAGAGATTCTTAAGATGCATGTTAAATAAAG
Source organism: Passer domesticus (assembly GCF_036417665.1). NCBI lineage: Eukaryota > Metazoa > Chordata > Aves > Passeriformes > Passeridae > Passer > Passer domesticus. The sequence goes on from NC_087479.1 coordinate 28,012,916, forward strand.
CAGCAGCTTTCTTGGAAAAAGCCTACCTTGGCTTGCAACCATAAAGAGACACGGCCAGGCAACTCTGTCACAAAGCATCCACAGCAATTTTCTCTACTCAAAACTTGTTTCTTCAAATCTTTACCTGATCTCCAGCCTGCATATCCAAGAAGTGAGGTTGGCATTTTCGTTACCCACACTACAGTCATAATTCCATTTAGAACAGGTTGTGCCATTCTTGCACAGGTGTGCAATTGAAAAAAAGAAAACTGGTTAATCCACAGAGTAGTCTCCTGTGAGTCCTTTACACCTTTCCCTTGCCTGTGCCAATGCTTAGCTGTCTGTATTCAGCTGTGTGTTGGACTGCTCCAGTGCTCAGTTCCATGAATCATGACAAGGTGATGACTGTTGTGCTACCTGGTTTGCTGGCTTTGGAACAAAAGACTGTACACCAGAAATCCTCCACATGTATCATGTAACATAGTAAAAGTGAATATTTTTCTGATTTTTCCCATTCAAAAATTCAAAACAATTAGATCATAACTACAGATTCCTTCATTAAAAAAACCTACTGGTCTCATTTAGTCATTGAAATTTATTAATGAAATGACAAGCACAGGCTGAGTGGCTTAGATCCTGCTAAAGTCATAGGTCGAGGATGCTAAGCATAATTTTCAGGAAGGAATGCAGCTTTAATTTTGCTGTGGTTCTCAACATCACCTCAGTTTCTAGTATGTTCCAATAGCTTTGCCAATATGCACCTGAGAGGTCTTTTCTGGTTTAACATATTCCTTAGTCCTCTACCCCTCCCCCCACTATTTATCTCTTTTTTTTCTGCATGTGTCATTGCTTATGTACACACTTAACATATTTTTATTCCTCTCATTTGAAAAAAAAATATTTTGAGTTCACTTGCTTTTTTGTCAGTTGTCATTCATTTTACCTTGTTTTGCTTGCTTCAGTATGTTACTTCCCCTTATATTGTGAACTATGTCATCTGTGCCAATGTACATCCCTTGATAGTGAGTATGCAGTAGACTTTACTGAGAAATAGAAAAGAGAAGTGTTAGCCACTGCTCTCACCAAGATTATATTCTCTCTTAATAGAAGCTGTTGATAGATCCTGTGAGGCTACAACACTTAGGGTGTTGACTTGTGGAATGAAATCCTCTACACACAAGCACAGCAAAATATTTTGGTGAAAAGTAATTATCAGAAATAGTGACACGAGTAAATTAGTTAACTACATTTCAGCAGGAAGCTTGAGTTACCCCTGCCCGTTCTTGTTCCAGACCCATCTAAAATCAGCAGTTCAGCTTAATGATGTCACAACATTTGCCAGGCTGTGGGCACTGAAGAGAAGACGTGAAAATACTCCCACTGAATCAGATCCTCTCCTCTCACTAAGCGCAGTTAAACAGCCCATCTGTCTCACATTGGAACTGATATCTTTGAAACATCATTCTATTATTACCACTGTGGTTCTAAAAAACTATCCTTAATTTTAGACATCATACAAGCAAGTTTTTAAATTCTCTGGATATTGTTAACCCAGATCTGAAACACTGACACTGAACAATGATAGCAAGCTCTTAGTAGGGTATGGCTCAAGAACTGTACATCTCCATTCACTTACCGAGGGTAACCTTTTGTGAAATACAGATATCCTAAATTTTAAAAAAGAATCACAACAAAGAATCCGACCCCTCCCTAATCTCTAATAATTTTGAAAGTGTGAATTGAAGAGGACTGAGAGACAGATGGGTCTGGATGATCAAGTTACCTGTTATAGCGGCACATCTGCCAGGGCAGTCAATCACTGTGATGTCTCTGACAGGTCGATGGAGACTGAGTACGAAAGGCTAAAGCTGCACTTGAATTTGCTCTGGTAAAAAAAATCTGTCTGTTGCACACAGATCCTTGGAAAATACTCCAGTCACAATAAAAAAAATCATAGTGCATTGAGCAAGCATAATTGTGAAATAGATCCATTCTTGATTTTGTTTGGGGCTTTTCTGCT